>NC_085944.1:15979931-16286524 GCF_963556715.1 Cydia fagiglandana
TTATATATATCGTCAGCTAGTACCTACCCACAACACAAGCCTTATTGAGCTTACTGTGGGACTAGGTCGATCTATGTAAAATTGTCCTATAATATTTATTTATATTGTTACGCTGCGTACCTTAGCAGTATAATTTTATTATATAATAGCTAGTGACTTTTCCAAAGGGTCTGACGAGCAAAATCTTAAACAGAAGTATACTACAGTACTTCCTATCCTATCCAATATAGTACTTTCAGTGTAACAATATATGTGTCACTGAGGAATCAAATTGAAATTATATTCCAAGTTTACAAATCCGCCCTCCCGAACTGTAAACTGAAATACGCTGAAAATAACGCGCATATAATGGCGGCGTTGTAGCCGAACCCTGTTTTATGGCCGGTTTTCTGGCGACTTTTCTTTTGTTCTTACATTTCTGGCCGCGCTTAAGATCTATTTGCTGTCATCGCGATGTGCGGTTTCGCTTTTATGTGTGAATTATAGATATACTTGTGAATTATGGATGGAAAAAAAACTATTATTTTCTATACTATTTGTTTTTCAAAGTTTAATACTATAGGTATTTGATATTAAATTATACGGTATACTTTTTCACATTTGGGCATTTAACGTAAAAATTCCCAAATTTGAAAAAAAAGGTAAAGTATAAAACGTTCATCATCATCATCATAATAAGGTGTCCTAGCATCATTCCTCTCCAACTCATCATCTTATCGTACTCAGGAACTCGTCATTTGTCTTCCTTTCAGACCAGCTAATCCTGTCCATCCTATGCCAACACTACATAAAATTTATAAAACTCTTTTTCGCTGCAGGATCTCTATGTGGCCCATTCCAAAAACTGTCAGTCTTAACTAAGTACAATACAAGGTGTTCATCTCTCGTTTAACTTACTAACAATATTCATAGAATATTAAGCCGTATGCCTCAACCCTTTACCCGTTAATAGCCAGACTTATCTAAGCGCAAAGTTCCTGCATAAGATTATAATGAAGCTATTAACTGAATTTCAAAAGCAATTTTATAGCTCCAACTTAAAGGGAACAGTAATCTCGTTCGGTTCGATGCTTGCCACTCCGCGCGAAAATCGAACGAGAAAATAAATAGGCGGCGTGTTCCCATTGCCAGGCGTGGCTCACTCCGCGATTTCGTCGCTTTGCAACAGGTAGCTACAAGTACACCCGTTCCACACCAATTTAGGTGGCTACACTGAGAGAAAAATCATCACCAGGAATTAAAAAACAGTTCTGTACTGGTGGAAAAAATGAAGTTATAGTAATAATTATGGACGTTTCACTATTTCTGTAAAGTTTATCCCACCAAAAACATAAATGTAAAAAAGGAGAGCCAAGTTCAATACAAAAATTATGCTTGGCTGTGGGGCTCGCCGCAAAAAGAATGGAGATCTAAATGAGTGCCACTGCCAAGTTCTATGCAAAATCCAAATATGTATTTATAGGAACAAAATAACATTATAAACAAGTATTAAACTCTATTTCTTTGCTTTATTGGATACCTATAACAATTGCTGTTATTTAAAAAAATGTGAGATCTTAAAGCAGGTTAGATTTGACTTGGCCAGTTTTCATTATATCAATCATTTTATATATATTGTAATTCTGATAAAACCTGGCCAAGCCAAATCTAACCTACTTTAAGATCTCACATTTTTTTAAATAACAGCAATTGTTATAGGTATCCAATAAAGCAAAGAAATAGAGTTTAATACTTGTTTATAATGTTATTTTGTTCCTATAAATACATATTTGGATTTTGCATAGAACTTGGCAGTGGCACTCATTTAGATCTCCATTCTTTTTGCGGCGAGCCCCACAGCCAAGCATAATTTTTGTATTGAACTTGGCTCTCCTTTTTTACATTTATGTTTTTGGTGGGATATCAATACTTTTTGTAAAGAAAACTAGGCAGGTATTGAGATTTAATGTTTTTTCTTGTGTTTCCGCTGTATGGTTTTTACTTCTGTTCTTTGTATAATTATGTGGTGCCGCGCGCCGCCGACGACACACCGTTGGCCGGTTGTTTAAAGCGTATTACAAGTTTTTTGTATGGGGACACCACTTATTTTTTGACTAAACTTTATTTTAATATAGCAAATATAATAATACATATATTGGGGTAGTTTCAAATATCTGCTTGTAACGGTTCCAACGCTACAATAAAAAAATATTTTTTTGTATGGGGACCCCCCTATTTTTTAACTTTTTTTTATTTTTAGATTTTTTCCTACGCTTACACACAATAACCGAGCTGGATTCCAAATTTCATCCTTCTAGGTCATCTGGAAGTAGGTTAGGTTTAGGTACTTATATGTCAGTCCCAATAAAAAATGGTTTTTTTGTATGGGGACCCCCCCTATTTTTAAACTTTATTTTATTTTTAGATTTTTTCCTACGGTTACACACAATAACCGAGCTGGATTCCAAATTTCATCCTTCTAGGTCATCTGGAAGTAGGTTAGGTTTAGGTACTTATATCTCAGTCCCAATAAAAAGTGGTTTTTTTGTATGGGGACCCCCCTTATTTTTTAACTTTATTTTATTTTTAGATTTTTTCCTACGGTTACACACAATAACCAAGCTGGATTCCAAATTTCATCCTTCTAGGTCATCTGGAAGTAGGTTAGGTTTAGGTACTATAAGTCATAAGTCAGTCTTAAAATTTACGACTTTTTGACCTTCATACCTTTATAACCGTTTGAGCTAGCTTCATGAAATTTGGGCTTCTAGATATCCTTATGGATATAATTAAACACACGTAGTTTTATGTGTTTACGTCAAGGATGTTTTGAGTTATAGAAGGGTCAAAAGTGGCACCAAGTGGTTCGTGTAATATTACACTTGGCGCTGGCTAGCCAGTTCCTTTGCTTGAACTTGGCTTGACACGCTGCCGCGTGTCTAGATTTATTTCTACAAACAGCTCAGTAATCCCAAATATAATTTCAACAAACAGATAATAGAAATTGCAAGAACTAATAGAAATTGCAAAAGTCAATTTGTTCCTATTAGTAAACTCTCCTTGTCCCCGGATTAAGTTTATTTTTGTAATTCTAATAAGTGTATTTTTGTTGTACTTTTCTCTCAGTGTAGCCATAGCGCGTGGCGCTGTCGCCACCTAGCGGCCATATCTGTCCTGATCGTAAACGCGTTTTGTTAGAGAGTGAGTCTTCTGTACCTAGTATCTACTATTATTTATTCCGTGCCATTGCTAAGAGAACACTGAATCCTGTGTTCTGTTGTTTGAAAGGTGAGATTTCAAGCGTTGCGAGAGTTTCAAGGTTAGGATTATTAAACAAACTTTGCTCCCGAGGGAAACACAAAATTTCTCACCACACCAATGCGAGGAAAACACTAACTGTTAAATATGACAAATCAAATTCAAATCAACTAAATGCTAGTGTACAAAATGCAACTTTCTCTTCAGTTCTTGATATATAACAAGAGCCTTTACAGCTTTACAGCCGTATTCGAACAATGAGATACGTCAAATACTAGATATTGAAACGATATGGATTAGATATGTCAGTGTCAAACAGTGTCAAAATTGACATTTCTACAAACAAAAACGTCACTTTTGACACTTGTTTGACACTGACATATCTAATCCATATTGTTTCCATACCTAGTATTTGACGTATCTAATTGTTCGAATACGGCTGTTAGTCGTGAAAACTGATATAAGTTCCGATTACACGCATTTATACCGATACTGAGGTCAAAATATATTGGACCATTTTAGCAAAAGTAGCCATTAAAGTTGCAGAGCTTTAGCTTTTGAACTCTAATAAGTTTTATTAGTTATTCTCGCGGGCACCTGACGCCGCTGTCGGGTAATTATGTTTTAATTTAGGAGGGGTGCCTTGGGATAACTACGAAAATATGAATAGTTTCTGATTTCTTACTATTATTATAAAAACTGAAACTTATGGACAAAAAATCATGTTTATCGTATGTGTAGCTACTTATATCCTTTTATTGTCTTTTTTTTTATACGCCCGATTAAAAGTCAGAGTGATTTTTAGCGATAAGACCACCTGTTGTTTACCTCTGCTTACGTTTCTGTTTTCTTTCGTATTGTTTTCTTTAATTGAGGTGTGCAATAATATTAGTTTATGTGACTGCAACATAATGAAAGGCATTAAAATTCGAGTCAAAATAGTATCACTCGAGTGTTTTAAAGCCTAATTATGTACAGTTACACACACTGCTGCACATCTATTAACACCTAATAAGTATAAAGGTGACAGTCCATTTCCAACGACAGCTGCAATACTGTTCATTTTACTATGGAAATTGACAATGACAGCGACGCGTTCAGTACCGGTAGTGCAGCTGCGGTTAGAAATGGAATGTTACCATAAGGGTGCCGTTTTTTGCAATATCACTACAGAACCCTACACAGTGAGTGTAGATAATTTTGAATACCCCATCCACTCAGGTATGTACTTCTGCTGCTGTCTGTATGTGAACAGGAACTTTATAGCAACTCAAAATGAACTAAGCTTAGAATAAATTTAAAAGTGGAAAAATTACTGTCTTGGGTGAGACTTGAACTCACGGCCTCTGGACTCACGGTTTCTGCTTGTTAAAAATAAAAATGAACTAATCCAAAAACATTATGGAATTACCCCAAAGCCCCTTTATTTGGTTTTGTTTCAGACTTTGTTGGCATTACATAAAACAACCCACAATGAGGGTGAAAAGGTCGCGCAGGTATTTGCTCAAAATTGTTATTTAATTTTATGTTACAGTAAAAAAGAGTTTTATTTTTATGCGTGACACTGTACACATAAAATGCATTTTAGACCTACGTTCGTGATTGTTTTCTATCGAGACAAAGTCAAATAAGTTTCGGATCGATAAAGTTACTGGAAAAAGGCCTCATGATTGCTAATAACATTTTTGGCGACCGTATTGTGCTCAAAAACAGCGCTACGAATTTTCAAAAATTCTGCTGGCTGAACCTGTTGCAGCTTAAAGGGGCCCACTGATTACCAGTTCGTCGGACGATATCAGCCTGTCAGTTAAACGCAAAATTTGACAGCTCCGAACAACTAATAGGCTAATATCGTCCGGCGAACTGGTAGGGGAGACCGAGGTGAGTTATGAAAGAGGAGAGTTGTGACATTGTCGATTTTTTGGAATCTAATAACAACTGTTAGTGAGCTCGCAACAGTGTGCGTTTGTTAGCTCGCAACTTGAACTAACAAACGCGCGCTATTGCGACCTAGTTTTTAGTTAATAAATTCCAAAAAATCGACAATGTCACAACTCTGCTCTGTCTCCCCTAATCTATGGGCCCCTTAAGATCTGTCAATGTAGGTAGCTTTAATTAAACCATCATCGTGTACCTGTAGTACAGTCGTATGCTTTTTATGGTAAAAAAATCTGTTTCAGATTCTATTGCAATAAAAAAAACGATTGAAATCGATGTGAATACCAAAGTGAGTTATGTTCGTTGCAATCAGTGATATTGTTTCAAAAGCGACTGGAAACTCCATTTACAAAATAATCATTTTCTAGTTCTTTCCAAAACACATGTTTTTTTTTAAACAAAGACTTGTATGGAGCTGAAACACTAAAGAGGGTTAATAATTAAGAAATTCGTTTCGCCATTTTTAGGGTTCCGTACCAAAAAGGTACAAAACGAACCCTTATGGTCTGTCCGTCTGTCCATCCGTCCATCCGTCTGTCACATCGCTAAAATTTCAAGCACTACTGAAGCTATCGATTTGAATTTTTTTGTATCAAGTATAAATCAAAAAGTCGATATAAAGTATAAACTTTTAAAAGGTATCCTATAATGTAAGTACAGCACACCAAGACAGCTAGCTTAACATATGGAAGCAATGTTTAAATATTAATTCGAACGCTGCAGTAACGGAAATTACCTGCAAGTTGGTAACAAATAGTTAATTCGATTAATTCGTCCGACTTTGACCGATGTTGCTAGTAGGGGGGATTTGTTACCCAATTTGTTTCACTCAACGCGAACCCGATATATGGGTTACCTACTTTGGAAGTAGATACCGGGAACCGTGCATATAAGTTCCTGAACGGTAATTTTTTTCATTCATGATAGCAGATGATGTTTAGGTAATCAGACATAGTAAATTTTATAGCATTGACGGTGCCGCGGGGTGGAGAAGGAATTGGCATAAACAATTTGAATCCATTTAAGTTGGATTGTCTATATATCAAATCCGCTGCAGACTATTTTTGGTCCGACTCTATCATCAGCCGTCGTAAATTTTATAGCATTTTTGGTGCAGAGGAGTGGTGTTAACGGAATTGATATAGACAATCCAACTTAAATGGATTCAAATCGTGTTATTTACACGTCATGATTTCATAGAAGTTTGACGTTTAAAATGACACTTGCACTGCGTGGGCTATAAAAATTTTAATCGCTGCAGACATTTCTCGGTCTGATCTAACATTTGATGTGAAATTTAGCGAAATAATCAAAAGAGTGCTTCACCAGAATCAAAAGTGTACTTTGTATTCAACAGAATGGGACATGGGACTCATTTTGAGCATTTGATAAATTGAATTGATTATTTTTGAATTAAAAATGTTAAATTTCATGGTCTTCCTTTTATTTCTGACACTATGTTATTTAGCAAAAAATAACCCTTATGATGAATCCTTTCGATCGGTACCTATGATAAAACTACAGGATGTTTTTTTTCTCGTGTATCGTGTTCGATTCCTTCAACCATGTAATTATTTAAAAATCTATGAATGCAGTTTAAATTGTTTTTTAAATTAAAATAATGTCATATTCAGCAAAATATCCTATCTACGATATTTAAGGTACTTTCCCTTGATGTCCCATAGTCTTGGGACGCCCTGTATGTATGTTAGTCTGTAAGGTATTTGTAATATGGGCCTTGTTGCTTGAATTATTATTTTTTACAAATAAAGCGCACGGTCCCTATTAAACGCTTTTTCAATTTGCGTACATCTTAAACCTCTGTAGCCTCATAGCCACCGTCGTCAGTAGCACTCGGACTCGCTCTATATCCCGGGCCAAGGTGCTGACCCCATTCGAACCACTTCCACGATTGACTCCCGCTGAGAGCATACTTTAATATCGACGTAGGATTAGCACTTTTTTAATCTCATGTGAGTCATGTGTTTTATCGAGTTCAATAGGATTTCAGTACTTTCTAAGTAATAGGGAATTTAACGAAAAACTGTCCATCACAATCTGGGGGTCTACGAAAATCGAAATTTCGTTATCTAACCTCTCTATCACTCTTGCATATTCGAACGATAAAAACGCAGATAACTAAATTTAGATTTTCGCGTTTCCCGGTAGGCCCTTGTTCACAAACCGCCTTGTATTGTATTGTTGCATCAATGTCATATTTTATTGTTTGTGAAAACTTGTCAAAAACAATTTAAGGCACAGTATGTAGGTATAAGTTACTCTATGGTTTACTAGCTTGCTTAGTACTGCACTGTGACGGCAGAACGTTGCAGTAATACCCCAATAGACAGAGCAGAGTGAGGGAGCGCCACCATACAATCAAATTCCACATTTTGTCGCAGCCATGACAATGCAGAGTTAGCTAAGACGAACTCTTAATCAAAAAAAACCGGGCAAGTGCGAGTCGGACTCGCGCACGAAGGGTACCGTACCATAATGCAAAAAAAAAACAAAAAAAAGTAAAAAAAACGGTCACCCATCCAAGTACTGACCCCTCCCGACGTTGCTTAACTTTGGTCAAAAATCACGTTTGTTGTATGGGAGCCCCATTTAAATCTTTATTTTATTCTGTTTTTAGTATTTGTTGTTATAGCGGCAACAGAAATACATCATCTGTGAATGTAAATCTTTATTTTATTCTGTTTTTAGTATTTGTTGTTATAGCGGCAACAGAAATACACCATCTGTGAAAATTTCAACTATCTAGCTATTACGGTTCGTGAGATACAGCCTGGTGACAGACGGACGGACGGACGGACGGACAGCGAAGTCTTAGTAATAGGGTCCCGTTTTACCCTTTGGGTACGGAACCCTAACAAACTTTAATCCTCGTGAATTTACGGTGGTCTGTCACAAAATGGCGGCTTCAAAATGGCGGACACGTCAAGCAGTCAGGACTTGTTGAGTTACGGGCGCGTTCATGTAACTCGCTCCGAACCATTGTTAAGTGAAGTGTTTTAAGTAAGTGTTCACTGTAGAGAAAGAAAATAGAGAAATATTTGTTGGTTAACCTAAATAGCGACAAATAAACCTGGCATTTCAACTGTAGTAAAAAGGTGTTTTTTAATACAGTTGCTCAAAAAGTGCTACTTTACGTAGCTGTTTAACGTGCGGAAAGTTGGTTATCTCGAACTAGTGCTTTTTACTTTTCCAATTTTTTTAAATTTATACTTGTTCCAATTCACGACTACTTATTGATGAGTGTTAATATTAGTTTCCTTTAAACGTCGTAATCAGCATAAAAACCTACCGTTAATGTAAGAATACGAAAAATATTACATATTTCATATTTAATTACTTACCTCTTCATCATTATAACACGTTTGTTTTTTAATATTCAATATTGAAAATTCCGTTCTTAATAAGTTGACTGAATGGAACGGAATAGCTGCCAAACGCCCATAGATATAATATACTTAAAGACGACGTCTAACCGAGCTGTCACTGTTAGCACTTTTGTTTAGTGTACGATTAACAATGTTTTTCTTATTTTTTCGCAACTGTATTAAAAAACGTCGTTCGATACACTTGCGGAAATGTCATTCTTCACTCGTCCCGAGTCTTGCCACTCGCCTGCGGCTCGTGGCAAGATATCTCGGTACTCGTGAAGTAATGACATACCTTCCGCACTAGCATCGAAATGTACTATTTTGTGTTTTAAAACCTAGAGCAGTACCAAAACCAAAATATTATTTTGCTAATCCGCGAAATGATAACGTGCTAGTCAATCAGTGCTAACCCGTTATACCTACTTACTTGCTTGTTGTGATTTCCGCCTGATTCTATTCACTACTAGAGCAGTATTTGAAAAATACATCTTGCAAGCGATAATACCTAACTCCCCTTTTTTAACCGACTTCCAAATCTCAAAGAAGGAGGTTATCAATTTGGTTGTATGTTTTTTTTTTTTGTTTTTTTTATTTTTTTTTTTTTATGTTTGTTACTCCATAACTCCGTCATTACTGGACCGATTTTGAAAATTCTTTTTTTGATTGAATGTATATGCATACAGATTGGTCCCGTTTTCATCAAAACCCAGTTCTGATGATGGGATCCATGAGGAATCGAGGGAACTCCTCAAATCTTAAAGGCATACACATAGTGATTTTTGGTTTTTTATCAACGAATCAAGCATATACATCCAAAAAAGTGACATTTGATGAAGTGGAACTGCTGATGATGATCAGAACGGAACTCTTCAACGACGCATAGTTCACGGTTGGCGATTTCTCCTCTTCGTTATGTTTGTTAAGCAAGTTAAGTTTTTAAGCCACATTTTTGTCAAGCTCAAGTTCTGATGATGGGATCCATGAGGAATCAAGGGAACTCCTCAAATCTTAAAGGCATGCGTATAGAGATTTTTGTATTTACATCAGAAAATCAAGCATTTTCATTAAAAACTGTCGCATTTGATGAAGTGGAACTGCTGATGATGATCAGAACAGAACTCTTCAACGACGCATAGTTCACGTTTGGCGATTTTTCCTCTTCGTTATGTTCGTTAAGCAAGTTAAGTTTTTAAGCCACATTTTTGTCAAGCTCGAGTTCTGATGATGGGATCCATGAGGAATCAAGGGAACTCCTCAAATCTTAAAGGCATGCGTATAGAAATTTTTGTATTTACATCAGAAAATCAAGCATTTTCATTAAAAACTGTCGCATTTGATGAAGTGGAACTGCTGATGATGACCAGAACAGAACTCTTCAACGACGCATGGTACACGTCTGGTGATTACGAATTTCGATTTCGGACTCATACCCGGACCCGGACCTGGACTCGGATCCAGATTCGGACTCGGGCTCGGACCCGGACTCGGATCCTGACTCGGACCCGGACTCGGATCCGGTCTGGGATCCGGACACGGACACGGACCCGGCCTCGGACCCGGACTCGGACCCATCAGACTCGGACCCGGACTCGGACTCGGACCCGGACTCGGACCTGGACTCGGACCCGGATTCGGACCCGGACTCGGACTCGGACTCGGACTCGGACCCGGACTCGGACCCGGACCTTGGCCCGGAAAACCACTATGATACCTTAACTAAATAAACCACTATGATTACCTACCATAAAATGTAGGTATAAAGTATGATGATGCCAATCTTACTAACCCCTCCCGCTTAAGGTGCAGTGAGTTCAGAAAACGGAGTTTTTTAAAAGCCGTAGCTCTTTTTTGGATCACAATACGGCTGCCATACATTCAATTAGCAAACTTGAGGGCTTTTTCTAGTGAGTGGAGTGATTAGAATCCTAAGTTTTTGACTTTTGCTCGATAGAAAACGATCACGAACATAGGTCTAAAACGGACTTTAAAGATTCGTAACAATTTGTGCACAAAAGATAGAAATATGAAAACTGCTTCTATGTACGCGCAATTGTATGCTTGAACGACTACCAGGATTACTTTTTTTTTTAATTTCACATTCACTAAATAAGTTCGAAAATATGATATCAGCGGTTCCGTGCACGCAACTTCTTTGATCAGATGCCCGCTGGGCTCGGATCAAAGCACACGTAACGCGAATTTAATTAAAATGACAGTTGGTTTTCGCATTTATTTCGACATTAAGTCATATACATATACGAAAAAGTATACCAGTAGACAAATAGTATTTAAAAAAACAGGGTAAATAATTATCATCACATGGAGCTCGAGTCTCATCTTAGATTTGATTTGTTGGGGCATAATGGTTGAAAAACGCAGTAAACTATCTTAAAACAATACGATTCCAATATCATTTAAGTAATTTGCTCCTTGAAACCCGGCTTAGAATGAAAAAAGTTTGAAGACTCATACTTATTGATTGGAATTAATTTTCATTATGCTGGTATTAATATTGCATACCTATTTGACGTACTTTTGTACGTCAACGTCAATGAACTGTGATGACAATGTTGTGATCTTGTATTTATGTTAGAGAACTTTTGATCTTCAAATATTACCTATTAATACGGAACATTATGTAAATATTTCGTGTACTACTTGAAAATCGTGCAGTGGTACACCTATTTTGTTGCTGTGAGGTCCGTCTAAGATAGATGTATAATGCGGTTACGTGCTGTTCTGCAAACCTTCATGAAATCAAGAATAAATAAACGGCTATGGTCTAGCCTCAGCGAGTTTTTGCGGCTTGTGAGGCCGAGATATACATTATACATACTGGCCTACGAGGCTTACAACCCAAAACCACTGCGGTGCCTGGTTTGTGATTGCCTATGTATCGAGTGTTATACTAATTTACTATAAAATAAAACAAAGTTTTTCGTTCAATGATATTCTATGCATATTTAATTTTATACCTCGTCGATGACAAACAAGCATACGGCCCGTCTGATGATAAGCAATCTTCGTAGCCTTTGGATGCCTGCAACTCCATGCGCGTTGCCGAGTCTAACACTCCGCACCCCTCGTTGATAACTGGCAACCATACTCACCGGCAGGAAGGACACTATGAGTAGGGTCTAGTGCTAGTGTTATTTGGCTGCAGATTTCTGTAAGGTTGAGCTCTGCTCTAGATCTGGAATGACATCCGCTGTGCTGTGCCCTACCACACAAAGCGAGATGTCATTCTCAGTTCCCATTCCCATACCTCTCTTTGGACGTAGTTCAAGGACCATATATCTTAAATATGCCGATACCGATATGTCCATATATCTTAAATATTAACTATAGAGATTCAGAGTCTGAACATATAACCGTAAGTTTACCAAAAAAATGCCGTAATAGCTGTAGGTACAGTCAGATGCAGAGAGAAAGAATCCGCCAAAATGAAATTTCCACCCTGCCAGGACTTTATTTATTGATAAAGATAACGATATATTTATTTGCAAAAAATATAGTGATGAACATAGGTGGACAGTAATTTTGGATGCGTAGGGTAGAGCGGGGAGAAACGTAACACTATGTACTTTGACCTTAGTTTCTGGTTAACCATTATTATTTTGATGAGTTTAATGTAGTCATACTCGTATATAACGTCAGTGCATGTTCTGTACATTAACGTCTTGACTAACATTATAATTGTGTATTTTGTTTTAAAAAAAATCGTCTTTTGTTACTAATGACCCCGTTGGCGTGCAGAAAGTAACACGTTGTGGGTCAAAAGTAACAAGACACAGTGGGCTGTAATTTAATATAATATGACATATCAAATCAAAATAAAAACCGGTCAAGTGTGAGTCGAACTCGCGTCCCAAGGGTTCAGTACTGCACACATTTTTGAACGAGCGAGCAAAGCGAAGTTCTTAAGTACATTCAACTATTTATTCAATTCGTCCACACACGGCTGGCTATCTTAGGATAGTTAGTTACCCATTTTTTTTTTGTTCAAGTATTATGTTAAGCATAGTGCCTATATATTTTTTCATTGTTAGGCGTATCTCTGTTAATTCAAGATAACAGGGCTATAACCGCGGCAATCGAAGTTCGCAAATTGCTGGCATTTCTCTCTGTCACTCTAATTACCTACGGTTTCATTGGTGTAAAAGAAAAATCCCCGCAATTTGCGAAATTCGATGGTCGCGATATACGGCAGTTCAGCCTTCTCACTTAGCTACTCGTACTTAAACCAATTATTTGTTCTGTTTGAGCACTAACCTCCTAAAGCTCATGCTTCGACCTTGCGTGGAGGTGCACCTCCCATATAACCATTCCAGTCGCAGAATCATCAAAGTGGTAACTAAATGTCAGATGTGTCGTAACAGAGTGTCTAGAATTGTTTCGAAACAAAGTGTCGTCGCCGTGTGTACACTTTTCCGTAACAAGGTGTCGACACATTTGTGTGCACTTTGCGTGCGGTTTGCGACTAAATCTGACAGCAAATTTGTGACAGCAAATGTCAATATAAAATACCTCTTGAAAACCAAGGTTTGACAAACTACTATTAGTGTCTCGTGTGCTCGTAAGTAATTCTAGTAAGTCATCATGGGCGATGCAAATGATAATAATTGACCAAAACCATATAAACACCCAACACCCGTCAACCTTTTACAGAAAAGTTTTTAAAGAAATGCAATAAGCTACTTAGGTCAGCCAACGAATGCTCCAAAAAGTTGTAGAGGGAAATGCTCGGAACACAATTTTTGACTCTGTAACTTGGTTTGGGCAAGTTAGGAGGAGGTGATATCAAAAGTCCCCGGCCGTAGCCCTTGAGCGGGAGGAAGAGAGGGGGCTTTGTTTGAAGGTCCCATTTTCCGGTTTTTCGATTATATCTCGGAAACTATGCATCTTAGCGACATGGCCATTTATACAAAATGAAAGTTAATTTCCACAAGTTTAAGTTTTGTTACAAGTTTATTCAGTCAATTTTTTCGATATGTTGAATAGTTTTTGAGATATCCGCTCTTGAAAGTTTATTTAGGGCTCTCAATTTTATCTTCATATATCTACATCAGTGAAGGTGCTAGGCCGTGTATGGTATCGTTTTTGTATAAATCTGGGTTGCTGAATCCATTTAAGGTATCACATTGACACCATTCCACAAAATTAAAAAAAATCTTTTTAGGGTTCCGTACCTCAAAAGCAAAAAACTTATAGGATCACTCGTGCGTCTGTATGTCTGTCCGTCTGAATACACAAAATAGTTCTTTACCTATAGATGACAGGAAAACCTATTAGAAATGTGCAGTCAAGCGCGAGTCGGACTTAATGTACGGAACCCTTAACACGCGGGTCCGACTCGCACTTGGCCGGTTTTTTTAAAACTCCTTTTGACGCTTAACCGCTGAACCGATTTCGTTGAAATTTGGTATAGAAATAGTTTGCGTCCCGGAACAGGACATAGGATAGATCTTATAACCAAAATCATCTTTTGAAGGTGTGAAAAGTGGCGTGGAAATTTGTACGGGAAATCAATAACCGCTGAATCGATTTATATGAAATTTGGGATGGTCTACATCTTTGATTTAGTTAAAAATGATAAAAAAACATGACTTCAAACCTAAACTTAAACAGTATTAACTTCAAGAAGTCAATTCTGAATTCCCCCCTACACCTCATTTCACACCTTTAAAGGATGATTTTTGAGATAACTTATTATGTCCTGTCTCGGGACTCAAAATATATGTGTACTTAATTTAAATTAAAACTGTTCAGCAGTTTAAGCGTGAAGAGGAGTTTAAAAGAAAGTATTTTAATAAGTTTATATGTTTTTACTTTGGAATGGTGTCAATGTGATACCATAACTAAATTTGGTACTGCGAATTTATACGAAAACGATACCAAACATGGCCTCGTAGCTTTACTGTTGTAGAAGTCAAAATAAAATTGAGAGCCCTAAATTCTTATTACTTGGCCAAACTTGTGTATAAGGAAAAGGAAAAATAAAAGTCTTCGGCAGGAATATAAGACACAAATATATATATTTTTTTCGCGGTACTATTTCAATCATCAAATATAAACATACCTTGATTATATTATTCTAGTTAGATTCTCATAGATAAACAAAAACATTTACTTAAAAAATTACAAGGTCGAAATATCACGGAACTTGTGAGAGTAATATGTGAAAAATAAAAACTTTTATGACAAAAAAATCTGGACACAATTTAAGAAGCATCCAATTGCGTCGAGGAATCATCTGTATTTTTGCTTGTTTCATTACCTCCTCGCTTCTTTTTTTGTCCTTTGTATTCTGTAGCAATTTGTTAGATCTGAAAATAAAGATAACTTGCGTCGTCACGGATGTCGATTTATAGGTTTTAGGGAGTGCAGAAATCGAAAACGATGATCATTTTATAATCCAAGATGGCGGCTACGTATTTTGTCATAAAAGTCGTCATGAATATAATCTTATAGGTTTTAGGAAGTGCCGATTTCGAAAATGATGACCAGTTTGGAATCCAAGATGTGTGCCGTGCACTTTGTCATAAAAGTCGTCATGGATATCGTTTTATAGGTTTTAGGGAGTGCAGAATTCGAAAATGATGACCATTTTGGATTCCAAGATGTCTGCCGTGCACTTTTTCATATAAGCCGTCATAGATGTTGATTTATAGGTGTTAGGAAGAGCAGATTTCGAAAATGATGACCATGACCTTGACCTAAATACAACGACATCCATGTCGACTTTTAACATAGTGCATGGCCGCCATATTGGATTCCAAAATAGTTATTATTTTCGAAATCTGCGCCCCCCAAAACCAATAAAACGACACCCATGACGACTTTTATGACATAGTGCATGGCCGCCATTTTGGATTTCAAAATGGTCATCATTTTCTAAATCTGCGCCCCCCAAAACCTATAAAACGACACGCATGACAACTTTTATGACATAGTGCATGGCCGCCATTTTGGATTCCAAAATGGCCATCATTTTCGAAATCTGCGTCCCCTAAAACCTCTAAAACGACATCCATGACGACTTTTATGACATAGTGCATGGCCGCCATTTTGGAATCCAAAATGGTCGTCATTTTCTAAATCTGCGCCCCCCAAAACCTATAAAACGACATCCATGACGACTCTTATGACATAGTGCATGGCCGCCATTTTGGATTCCAAAATGGTGATCATTTTCAAAATTGGGGCCCCCTAAAACGTATAAAACGACACCCATCTCGACTTTTATGACAAAGTGTTTGGCTACCATCTGCATGCAAGACATTTCTATTATTCTATTATTTTTACGTACAAAAATGGCCCCCTGTCAACTTCCAACCGAGATTTATTCGATTAATATTCAGATTAATTCAATTTCTATCTATAGGTCGACTAAACTAATTGCGATTAAAATTTGAGGATGAACTTTTTTTATTCCATTAATTAGTCGAATAAACAGTTAATCTATTAAGTCCCATCTCTGACCACGGCATTTTTACACTTTGAGAATATCTGAAAACAAATGAACACAAGGAGCCATTTTGCAAATCCAGTAACTTTGTTATTACTTTTGACAGCGCGTGTCATGTGTCTACACAGAGTCGACACAAAGTCGAAACATTTGCGACTACTTTGTGACTGCAATATTTCTCAGCCTTAAACCATATTTATACATCATAATTAACAAGTTTCGTAGTATGTAAAGCGTTATTTCTGTTATTTAAGTATAGTATACGCATCGAAGTACTAAAAATGCATCAAATAATATGGTTATGAACACAGGCACTGAGAAGTAAACAATTTCATTTCCGGCTAAACTAAAACAATGTGGTGGCGCGTTGATTATATTACACTTAGTTTATCAAATCACTCGAGCAGTTTAATACCCCATTATAATTTTAGTCCTATTGTAATATAAATGCAAACAATATACAATTACGTCTTGTAATCCGTTTTAGAGATGGCGTATTAATGTCACTTATTTTTATTTAACAATTTTTCTATCTGACAGTTTCCATTTGACAGGAACAAAATGAACGAATGAACGAATGATATTGGCATAAAGTAGTCGCAAACTCGAAACAATGTGTGCACACGGCGACCACACTTTATGTCACTTTGTGTCATGTGTCGACCCTTCCCCATTTCTGGTAACTGTGTCGACACGGCGACGACTCTGCGACTGGAATTGTGACCGAAACAGATGGTGTCGACACAAGATGTGTCTACACCGCGTCGTAACGGCGACTGGAAATGGTTGTATGGGCTCTCTCGGATGCTTCAGGCCTTCGGCCCAACGCAGAGCTTGGCCATCGACCTTCGCACTAGCTGTCCGCACCACGTTTCAGTTTCACGTAAACAATTGCGGCTGTGTCCCTAAAACAGCCCAACCGCGTTTTTTTTCTTAAGTCCGACTCACGCTGGACTCTAGATTTCTAATAGGTTTTCCTGTCATCTAGAGGTAGAAGGTTGTGTATTTTTTTTCAAAATTTTAGACCCAATTTTATCGGAGATAAGAGGGAGGGGGGGTCATTTTTTGCCTATTTTCTTAAATAACTTTTAAACTGTTTCATATAAAATTATAAAAAAAATATATAGATCCTCAAAATAAGCCCTTTTATTATGTAACACGATATGGTTTGCAAAACTTGGTTTTCTAATTTACTCATATTCCCCTTAAAATAGCCGCCTATACTTAAAATTCATTTGTTTATATTACATGTCCGTCTTTGGGTAGCAGACTTCCAATATGTATACCAAATTTCAACTTAATTGGTCCAGTAGTTTTGGAGCAAATTGGCTGTGACAAACGGATAGACAGACGCACGAGTGATCCTATAAGGGTTCCGTTTTTTCTTTTTGAGTTACGGAACCCGACTCTCGAGCCGCGAACATTTAGAAACCAGAAATTTATTTGCTAAAAACATTGTCCTTACAAAGGTATACAAATGGAATACGCAGTGACAAAAAGTGAAATAAACTGTGTGAATCGTGTTAAATGTAATGTTTTGTCATAAAGGCTGCTTTTTCTACAATCAATTGTTTTATTTCCTAATTATACGTATTTTTATACATGAAAGAAAAAAAAAATGGTATTATGAGATTTGATCAAGTCCAGCATAATTCACATAAATATAATGAAATTCATTGGTATACAATCAAATAAGCCATTTTATGCTGAATTCAATGATACATAATTAATATCATTCATACATATTTTTAAAGAAATGGTCATATTTCTAACACACGCCAAATTCGCGATGACCACCCATGGAGGCCACGCCACTAGACGTATATTTTTCTAAATTGGCCGCGCCACTCAACCTCAAGCCACCGTTAAATCTGAGGCGCCGCCATTCAACGGCTTGTTATGACTGTCCGTCTCCCGGCTCCCCGCCACCATAGAGACTGGGAGCCAGACAATGCCACTCTAGGGGATATGCAAATATTCAGAAAATGTATGAATTTTAATACAACATAAACATCAAATAACTAAAAGTCAAAAAACGTACTTTAGATTCGAAAAATCACGTTACGTCCTCTCACACAACCTAATAGCACGTGGCGACCGTTTCGACTGAATGCGCTGACTGAGTGAAGGGGGCACCACTGTCTATCACTTAATAGCAGCGGAGTGGTATTTTGTCTATTAGATAAACCTACAGAGCAATAGTTACTTTCCACCCGCAGTTACTTTTGTCCCCGCTCTCCCCTACATTTCACTTGAAGAAGCATGCAATTTTTTCTTAGTAGCTAGGTAGTATAACTAAATATATACAAACTGAAGCTAAGCTAAGGTAAGTTATATAATAATAACATCATCGGAATACACATATGATTTTAATGAAATTGTCATTGAATTGATTTGTGCCTTATCGAAAGCCCTATTGATTAGAGTAGTACCTAAATAACGTTTTTCATTTGACGACTTCTGTATTTATTCGGTTTATTTAGTTCGAGTATCTAATGAATTCGATTATTTAGTTAATTTACATTTAAGTACGTCACATGTGACATGAACAGACAAGGAGAACAAGATAAAATATATTGTTTTGTCTTCCTTCTTTCAATGGAACTTTTTTAGAGTTTCTCTTCCTCAAAGGAGGCTAGTGGTTAAGACGAAACTCAAAATACTCTCATTTGCATCTTAAAAAAAACAGGATGGGTCACTGACCTGTCCCGGTAAAGTGAGGTAGTGTGCGTGACGCGTGCTTGTGTGTGAAATGGGGTAATTTGACAGAATCTGAAAATTTTCCCCGGGCATACCTCACCTTAAACCCCCGTACACCGCACCGCATGCGCTATTAAGTGGGTTAGGTTAGGTTTGAACTGCGAGGGGTGCGGGATTGGTAGACCTCCTCGTGGTGCACCCTGGGAGGGGGGGATAGCCGTTCAGTTGCGCGTTAGCTGTTTTCCCTCTGCTAAGTACCAATCACAGTGTGGGCAAGGCAGTCGAGTCTTCTCCTGCGTTGGCTTTAGTGCCGTGTTTGTGTTGGTTGGCTGCTCCCGACTGGCCTCAGCTAATCTGAGGCGTTAGGGGATGCAGCCGTCTTGGAGGTGGTGCGTTTGCATCGCTTGTTGTCGGGGCCCGATTTAGGGTCAGCAGCCGCTTGGCGGCGTGGGATTGCGAGCCTTCAAGGCTTGCGGCGCGGCGGGTCTGGCAGTCACGGTATGTGGCTGCTGGGCGGGTTTAGGCCTCCCGTCGGGCAACCCGCAACCCGCACTGAGCGGGTCGGGGGCGCTACTCACTGAGAGCAGCGCTACGTGGAGACAACCACTATAATAAATCCCCAATCCCAAGGTGAGCGGATCGTGCCGATGGGATGCGTGGCTGGAGGGAGTCCAGTGCCTAGCGTGCGGGGGAGCTCACCCCTGAAAAAAGAGACGACGATGTGGAGTCATCGCATTAGGAAAATGAAGGTGAATTGTGAAAAAAGTCCCCTGGCGGGTCTCCGAAAGGAGGAATCCCGTCCGCTCACTTCGGTGGGCGGTTGCCCTTCGTATGCAGGGGTGGGCAACAATCGCCTCGTAGGCCGGCAGGGTGCCGGTCTTCGTGAACACAACCTTGGCGCAATGAAAACGGACTCTGATGCATTATGGAATCAGGATGTTGTCGAATGGAAGGTGAAGGACTGCGGCCCGATGTCGTACTCCAACACCATTGACCTTTGCTTGAACACGGGAGAGCGCTCAAATGGTAATTTGGGCACATTAAGATTGAGGGGCGGCGGTTCGCCGTCGCGAGACACAAATGGTCGGGTCACCCGTGCATCGGCTCGTGACAAAGCTGCCGAAACCAGGACAGTGGCTCCCTCAGAGAGTGAAGTGACAAAGTCACATGAGATGATATATGAAGGAGGAGAATGTTCTGGAGTTGAAGTCGAAAAAGCACTGGGCACAGGTTTTCAGTCTGAGGACACTGGAACCTCACAGATGCAGTCGCCCGTCAGAATAACACGGCTCTCGGAGTCAGACTCCTCAGTAGCCAGTATGAAGACAGTGGGATCAAAAGCAGAAGGTCTCAATACCAAGTTCTGGGGTAGAAAGGGAGAAAAACGACCGGCTGATGAACTCGGCGTATCCTCCGGCTCAGAGAGTGATGTTGGAGCACTCAGTGAAGGTGCCATTCCAAAAAACCAAAACAAGTTCTCCAAGATAACACCAAAACGGGGTAGAGGCCGGCCGCCAACATCAGGGCATTACGTGGACTTCAGAAAATCCCAGGCGGACCTAAGCGCAGGAAAAGCGCGAAAAAGACAATTACAGGCGGAAAAAGATCTGGTCGCCCCTAATAATGCATTAGCGGAAACAGTGGCTCGAGAGCAAGCAGAACGCCTGATGACGCGCCAGGTGCTCCCCGGCAGCCAACCTGATGAGCAAACTTTTGCTGCTCTAAACAAGGACGTTCAAGATGCTTTGAGCACGATACTACATGTCACGAATACGTCGGGCCACCTAAAAGGCACATACCAGAGAGATTTAAAAACGTCTGTGGCTAAAATCGGGGCCGCTTTTGCGGAGGTTAGGTCCCGCACTGCCACAGAAGAAGTTAGTCGCCTAGAGGCAGCAAATGCACAGCTGTCCTGGCAGTTGACCGAGTTAAGAAAACAGGTTGACGAGTTGAGAAGGCAACCTACAGCGGTGGCTGAGCCTGACATTCGCCGTCTAATTGAAGAAGTCTCACATTCCACACGCGACCAGTTCAGCAATATTCTGAACGCCCGACTAGAAGGCTTAGAGTGCCGCCTGCTGCCAGAACCTCGGTTGAGGCCACCATTAGCAGCCGACCGAAAAGCAGCGGAAGCTACTCGCGCCGGACCAGATGTACAAGAGCCTAGCACATCAACCGCCCAATCCCAGGCAGCTGCGAACTCAATTGCGACCGCTGCTCCGGTCTCTACTGGCGGAAAACAAACTACAGCCCAAAAAAGCAAATAGGGCAAGCGTACCAGCTTGGCAGCTCGGGAAGCGGCCGCGGTCAGGCAGGCACCTGCGGCACCTACCGTTCAATCGAGCCCGATTTCGGAGCCCACGAAACAAAAATGGAGTACCATAGCGGGCAAAAAAAGCCAAGGAAAGACGACAAGCCAGGCGGCCAATGGGACCAAGGCGCGGAAAAATGCCTCTAAGTCAACCCCGCGGAAAACCAAACTCAAGCCGCCTAGAACTGCTGCTATTACTCTAACGCTGAAGCCAGAGGCAGCGGAGAAAGGAGTAAAATACGAGACGGTCCTGGCCAAGGCTAAAGGGAACATTAAATTGGAGGAAATTGGCATCTCTCAATTGCGCTTCAAAACCGCGGCAACGGGTGCTCGAATGTTGGAAATTCCCCCGGAAACAGAAAACGCAGAGAAGGCAGCCGATGATCTGGCCGCCAAACTCCGAGAGGTTGTCGGCACCGACGTGCACGTTCAGCGGCCTGTTAAATGCGCGGATATCCGCGTTTCTGGACTGGACGACTCCGCAACCACTGAAGAGGTAGTAGCAGCACTGGCTGCAGAGGGCGGTTGTGCTGTTGACGCAATCAAGTCCGGCGTCATATCTCGTAATCATAATGGATGTGGGTCGCTCTGGCTAAGCTGCCCGGTAGTGGCAGCTAAGAAAGTGGTTGAAGTGGGCCGTCTCAAAGTGGGATGGGTATCAGCGCGGGTGGTGCTACTGGAAGCCAGGCCACTAAGATGCTACCGTTGCCTCGAAGAAGGACACGTAGGTGTGAAATGTGACAGGGGTATAGACCGCAGTAGCATTTGTTTCCGCTGTGGACAACCCGGACACAAGGCTAGAGAATGCTCTGCTACTGACCCGCATTGTGCTATCTGCGAGGCTGCTGGAAAACCGACAACACACTCGCTGGGCAGCAAAGGTTGTTATGGCGGAAAACCCCAAAAGGCCAAAAAAATACATAAACCAACGAGCGAAAGTGGATCTTCTCAGTTACATCCTTCTGATCGGCCCAACAACCAATCCCAAGAAGATGAGGCGGAACACATGGACACCACACAATAACATGGCTCTCAAGTGTCTGCAGGTGAATACTAACCACTGTGTCATGGCCCAGGACCTTTTGGTGCAAGCTATGGCGGAATGGCAAATAGGTGTGGCTGTGGTCTCGGAGCCCTACTTTATCCCCAACCGGGACGACTGGGCCTCAGACCGAAACAATACAGTAGCCATTATAGCATCTGCTACAACTGGATCCCTTGAGAATGTTGTGAGAGGGAGAGGGTTCGTGCTTGCTGTTATAGGTGGCATCGCTTTCATTGGCGTATATTTCCCACCTAGTCTCACGCTCCCTGAGTTCGAACAGGTGATCTCAGATGTCGGCGCCCTGGTCGGACAGATATCCCCAATCCCTGTGCTGGTGGCCGGAGACTTTAATGCCAAATCCACGGCGTGGGGATGTCCAGCTACCGACGTCAAAGGGGAAGTCCTGGAAGAGTGGTCGATATCTTTAGGACTGGCTGTCCTCAACATCGGGTCGGAAAGCACGTGCGTGAGGCCACAGGGAGAGTCCATAGTGGACATAACTTTTGCGTCAAATGCCTTAGCATGCCGTGCTCAAAACTGGAGGGTGGTGGTCGATGCAGAGACGGCATCGGACCACCGATATATTCGTTTTGATGTCGTAAGTCTTCCTGCTGCCATAAGGGGAAATCGACCCGGTGCAGGGGACAGCCCAAAGTGGAATGTAACGAAGCTAGACAGACAGCTCGCAAAAGAAGCAGCCATAGTCGAGTCCTGGGGGCACAGTACTGGTCCAGCGGAAGTAAGGATTGAGCATGAGGCCGAACAACTCGGCGCTGCAATGATCCGCGTGTGTGACGCAGCGATGCCGAGGGCTAAACCTTTCTCGCCCAAACGACGAGTGTACTGGTGGCGACCGGAACTCCGCCAACTGCGGAACGACTGCGTGGCAGCGCGCCGTCGATACACACGAAGTAGAAGAAGGCGCATCCGAGTCCAAGAGGAGGAAAATGCTCTTTACGAAGTGTATAGGGCCGCTCGTAAAACACTGCAGACTGCTATCGCGCAGGCCAAAGAGGCTGCTTGGGAAGAATGGCTGGAAACGCTCGACAGGGATCCGTGGGGCAGGCCGTATCGGGCCGTAAGAGGAAAGTTCCGACCCTGGGCACCCCCACTAACCAGCAGTCTTCAGCCAGATCTCTTGGAGCGAGTCGTTAGTGCTCTGTTTCCAGAGAGAGGCGAGTTTGTACCGCCGGCCATGGAAACCACGACAAGACCACCAGACGTCGTAAGGGATGTTCTGCCAGTCACAGAGGTCGAAATGAGTGTTGCTGTCTTGAAACTCCGCTCCAAAAAGACAGCCCCCGGGCCAGATGGCATACCTGGGCGTGCCTTGGCCGTCGCGATCAGCGAGATGGAGGAAAGAGTCAGGGACCTTTTCACCGCGTGCCTGACTCAGGGGCGGTTCCCTGATAGGTGGAAAATGGGCAAGTTGGTGCTCCTTCGGAAGGACGGGCGCCCACCTGATCAGCCGTCGGCCTACCGCCCCATAGTGCTGCTCGACGAGACGAGCAAACTCTTTGAGCGTATAATCGCAACTCGTCTCGTCAGGAGCATGCAGCCGGGCTTGAGCGACTGCCAATATGGCTTCCGCCCGCAGCGCTCGACACTGGACGCGATTGAACGCGTAAGGGATTTTGCCGAGGAGGAGGTGTCTCAGGGTGGGGTTGTGTTGTCCGTGTCACTGGACATCTCAAACGCGTTCAACACCTTACCCTGGGAGACAATTAAAGCGGCACTTAAATATCACAACGTGCCCAACTATCTACAAAAAACAGTGGCGGATTATTTTGCCGGGCGCGCTGTGGTATTCCCAACTAAGAACGGCATGGGGAGACGGGAGATGGCGTGCGGTGTTCCACAGGGCTCGGTGCTGGGCCCACTCCTGTGGAACATTGGATACGACTGGGTCCTACGCGGGGCCTCTTTGCGGGGAGTCAGCATTACCTGCTACGCTGATGACACCCTCGTATCGGCCCGTGGCAGGACCTACAGGGAGGCCGCCTATGTAGCTACAGCAGGGGTTGCATACGTGGTGCACAGGATTCGGGCGCTAGGTCTGGAAGTCGCACTGCACAAATCTGAGGTTCTGGTCTTCCACGGGCCTCGGAACAAACCACCGGAGGGAGCCCAAATTACCGTGGGAGGAACTTCCATCGCCGTCGGGTCGACGATGAAGTACTTGGGACTCGTTCTCGATGGTAAGTGGAAGTTCGAGGAACATTTCAGGCGCTTGGCTCCGAAATTGCTGGCTGCAGCCGGAGCCCTTGGGCGGATTCTCCCAAATCTAGGCGGTCCAGGAGGAGCCTGCAGGCGGCTTTATATAAGTGTGGTGCGCTCAATGGCGCTTTACGGGGCGCCAATATGGGCGGGCACCCTGAGAACTCGAAGTGCGGCGCTATTGCGTCGGCCGCAGAGGGCCATAGCTCTCAGGGTGGCTAGAGCGTATCGCGATAACTCGCACGCAGCAGCCGGCCTGCTAGCCGGGAGCCCGCCTTGGGACCTTGAAGCCAAGGTTCAGTCTGCGGTCTATTGGCGGGTGCTAGCAGCAAGGAGGGAGGAAAACTGGCCCGCCCCTCAAGAAGTTCGCAAGTGGCGGGAAGAAGCACGAGAGGTGCTCTATGAAAAGTGGTCGGAGCGTCTGGAGATCCCGGGAGCTAGCCGGGACCTGGTGGCCGCTGTTCGGCCTGTCCTGAAAGAATGGGTCGAATGCAAGCACGGTGTACCCTCCTTCCACCTCACACAGCTCCTGACGGGGCACGGCTGCTTCGGCTGGTACCTGTGTGAGAGGGTGGGAAGAGAGCCGACGACAGTGTGCCACCATTGTGATGGACAGGCCGTGGACACGGCCCAACACACGCGCGAGATATGCCCTGCGTGGGCGGAGCCTCGCGCTACTCTGGCCGCGGTTGTGGGAGGAGACCTCTCACTGCCGGCGCTAATACGCCGTATGATCAGCAGTGAGGAGGCATGGGCGGCAGTGGCTTCCTTTAGCGTCACCGTTCTGACGCAAAAGGAAGCCGCAGAACGATCGCGCGAGGACGACGCGAACTCGCTTCCTCAGCGCCGAAGGAGGCCAGGTAGGCGGAGAAGAGCCTTCGCAGCTAGGATAATGCCGCCTTAACGGGAACCTGCGGGTGATGGATCGGGAGTTCCATCACTCGCCTGAAGAGGTTTCGAGCTGGAAGGCCCTCAAGTGTTCCGAGGTGCCTTCAGCGGAGAACGCTGCTAGAGCAGCCCCAAATGATGGGCTCGCAAGAGCAACGCCGACGGGGTATCGGAGGTCTACAATCGAGTTCCCGAAACCCCGTCAACAAAGCGCGCGGCGGAACACCCCAGGGGTTTTAGTCCGTGGAAGTCGGACATACCCACTGAGCTTCTCCCGGGCCAGTGGGATCCATAAGGATTCCCCCTGGGTCATCAAAAAAAAAAAAAGGTTTGAACTGCGATCCTCACAGAACTGAACAAGGGTTAGGTTAGGTTGAAACTGCGAGCCTTACAGAAACGGAATGCTACTTGAAAAGTGGGTTTGATTAGGTTCGAACTGCGATCCTCACAGAACCGAACTGCTATCTGAGAAGTGGGTTAGGTTAGGCTAGAACTACGACCCTTATGGCTTCTCTACACGATGGGCCAACGCCGGCCACTCCAAGGGACGCATTTATGCGTTAGAGGGAGCAAGTAATATTGCTATCTCTTTCTACCGCATGGCTACGTCCCTTGGAGTGGCCGGCGTTGGCCCATCCTGTAGAGGAGCCATTACAGAAGCGAAATGCTAGTAGAAAAATGGGTGGTTTTACCTCCTTTTCTACATAGTGTACTATCTACTATAATCTTTCACCGCCCCCCAAAGAAGTCGGTTTTTTTTTCTTAAAAATTATTCTACTACTAGTTGAAAAATAAGCTGCTAGTAATGTTAAATTTAAATACAGTAATAAATGAGAAAACTGATTTATTATTTGATTGAATATTACTTCTTACTGCTGCTTTTTTACCAGATAAATACAATATTATTAATAATGCGCCATTTTACTTCCAAGTTAATACTAAGTCATAAAGAGAAATTAGGTTATCATATTCGAGTGAACCTCAGACCGACTCTCTCAACCAAAAACCTGAGCGTATTTCAACAGATGACGACGCATTTTCGGTAGGTATTTACTTAAATAATTTAATGAATTTCGTTGAAATCTGAATTTAAAATGGCTGGCATGATATTCCAGAATATCTATAGGTACAGCGGCATTTCTTAAATTTGTACAATGTAATACAAATAGCGAGATTTTACAGGTGTAACAGGTGTTCAATGTTAGGAAGATTTTCAGGTTTCAATGTCTACAATTAGATTAATACGACAACATAATAGTATATTTAACGTAATTTTTGTATGAGTGGTGTAAAATACTAGCACAAGAGATCGACGTAAAAAATTGGTTCTATTTTGTCTAAATAATAAAACAGGGGTCGAACGAATGACCGTTCCGTACGTGTATCGCAAGACAAATAGCGTCACTACAACTACGTGGAATACGCTGGAATTGTGTTCAAACAGTCTTGTATCGAGTAGGAACATATGGAACATATATATTAACGTTGAAAAATTCACACCAAGGAGCACATTTTAATCTCGAATTTTTGAGATCAACCATTTAATGGCTCCTCTACACGATGGGCCACCGTAATTGCTTCAACAACTAGGCACCTATTTCAGAAACTGACTAAAGGGGCCCACTGATTAACAGTCCGCCGGACGGTATATCGGCCTGTCAGTTAGAACAAAATTTTGACAATTCCGAATAACTTACAGGCCGATGCCGTCCGGCGAACTGTTAATCAGTGGGCCCCTTAAGGGACCCCAGTACTTTTATCTCCTGACAGTCTGGCTTTTATCTTAAATTAGCTTAAATAGTACAGCGGCCAGGGGGCCTAAAACACTAATCGATGTGACTGGACAGTATACTACTGACAAGTGGTATGGTTGTGTTCGGTAGAGTGTACTGAGTACGAAATAAGGACTTGTCACTTTCTAAGACTGTGGGGGGGTTAAGTGTGACGTCACAAATATGGCGGTCCCGGGTTTCAAATTTTAGATAATTACACGGCAAGTTATTATCAGATTTTCAAAAATGAGGTGTCCTGTGAAAGCTGGTGAAATGTAGAATAAAACATGCCATGTAATTAAAAGTGTAATTCAATTAATAATTTTTTATTTACAAAAATCCGAAAACATAACATTGGTCTTTTTTTTGTAGCCCATAAAACACAATGACAACGGCCACTTAGATAAAAAATATGTTATATGAATAAATCAGGTAGATGATTAAGCTACACGTTACTTCTTGAATTATGTGAATCCGATAATAAATAAGTAAACTACGATGATTATACCGCGGGCGCGGCGCAGCGAACCGCGCGCGCTCGGTTACTTGGAGGTGCGGGCACGACTGAGAATGCTGTATTGTATATCAAAAACTACTTAACAATTTTAAACGAGTGATATATCAAATGAAAGATATTTAAATAACCAATAAAAAGTGGTTATAAACTGGTGCTTGTCATCTAATAATAAGTATATAGAAATAAGCAAAAAATAAAAAACAGCTGAGATTAAATAGAGATTAAACAATTAGTCCAAAAAGAGGGTTCGTTCCCACAAGGGTGGTGTCTGTCCCCCCTGATGTGGTGCCTACTGCTAGACTCTATGGTGAAAGAGTTCAACAGGCGGGATATGTACATGCAGGCTTACTCTGACGACGGAGTGTCACTAGTGAGGGGGACGGTTTTTAGGGTTGTAAGAGATATAATGATACGTGTATAGAGAGAGAGGACTGGATCTCAATCCGTCGAAAACAAAGCTAGTGTTATTCACTACTAGAAGAATAAAACAAATGAAACCCATAAAGATGCAAGGTATAGAACTAGAAATGGTGAATGAGTTGAAATATCTGGAAGTTACTCTAGACAGTACGCTCAGATCAGATACAAAACTCACATCGAGGAGCAGACGGCAAAAGCCATAAGAACACTATGTCAATGCAAAAGGGCACTATGTACTCGGAATCTGACCTGAGGGACGCGACGGTCAGGGCTGTCAGCACCGCTGCTTTCTGGGCATCCACAGTTTTAGAGGAACTTCGACACGAGAGAAGTAGAAAGCCGCTGGATCTACAAGGCTATATGTACTACCCAGGGTGCTATATGGGGATATGAGAACGACCCCGACACATGCAATTGGAGGTAATGCTAGGTTTGAAGCTTGGAATGGGGTGGAGAAGAGCTACTGAACAGTGCTATAGAATGAAAGCATGTAAGGAATGGAGAAGCTACGTAGACAAGAGACACGCGCTGATACAAAGAGAGGCACTATCAAAATTTGAGATGTTGATGGCAAATACCGACCTAATAAAAAGGCAGGAGATAATTGATAAGAAATACAGGGTACAATATAGGAGAGAAAGACAACTGGAAGGTGGAAGTCAGACACCCGACGAGCATCTGCTTTACGAATGGCTCAAGAAGAAGCTCAACGAAACTAGCATAGTGATCCCTAAACTGGGAGAGCAAGTATCAATATCACTGTGCAGATATGCGTGTTCCAAGCAGAGGTATGTGCAATAGCCCGCTGTGCACGTATAGTTAAAGATAGTGTGCAGCAAGAAGGCGCTCTTGTAATATATACAGATAGCCAGTAGGCAGCACTAAAGTCACTAAAGAAAATATCGGACACCTCCTCTCTCGTAAGAGGATGTCGAGAGGAGCTTATCTCGATAGGCAAATAAAGAAGTGTCACGGTGGCATGGGTACCTAGGACACTATAGGAGTGACGGGAAATGAGACGGCGCACGAACTGGCGAGGATTATTTTTATTAATTTATTTATCATGAAGTACACAACAATTTTGTCACAAATTATATTCCTCGCCAAACTGCGATTGCAGTTTGTTGGCGAGGATGGAGGCGGAGACGGAATATAATGGGTCCGGAACCAGCTCTGCCAATGTCAGCGAATGTTACGAAAGGAGACATGGAAAAGGTAAATAGATGGAGATGTAAGCACAGTCGAAGATGACGACTAAAGGTATAGATCACAGGAGAACCAGGTATCTTTTGAAACTAGGTAAGAGCAGTCTGAGACTACTGACGGGTATCATTACTGGTCATAACACCCTCAACAGACCTCTTAAGATAATGGAAATTAGTAGAGACACCTCCTGTCCACACTGTGGTAAGGAAGGAGCCTAGCTTACTCTTTCACTTACTACCTTACTAGCAGAATGTACTATGTACGTGGCACCGCGATATAATACATTCGGTAGGGACACACTGAAAGAAAACGAACTTAAGGACGTCGAAAATGTCATGTTATATTGAACTTATATTTGTAACTTATACCAGTAGGTATCTAAAATAGTTTAAATACCTAAATAAGTAAATAGTTTAAAACAGTATGTAAAGAGAGGAGCCTATTTCTACCAACAAACTGTTATACAGTTTGGCGGAGGTTGTACCTATTATATAAATGCTGTTTCCGTGAATAAATGATTTATTTATTTTATTTTATTTTATTTTTTATTTGCTGAGGTATAGAGATATCGCTTGCCAGGATACTTATGCTTTATAACATGAATTTGGTTCATAATGATAATTATTTTCGATAACTCTCACTAATAATCGTTATTTTTTAAATATAAAAATGAATACTTCTATGGATTTTTATTTTATGTTTATTTCTATATACTTATGTATAAGATGACAAGCTCCAGTTTATAACCAAGTTTTATTGGTTATTTAAATATCTTTCATTTGATATAGCATTAGTTTAAAAATGTTAATTTGTTTTTGATATACAATACAGCATTCTCAGTCACGCCCGCGCCTCCAAGTACCTAACCGAGCGCGCGCGGTTCCCTGCGCCGCGCCCGCGGTATAATCATCATAGTTTACTTGTTTATTATCGGATTCACAAAATTCAAGAAGTAACGTGTAGGTTAGTCATCTAGCTAAATTATTTATATAACATATTTTTTATGTAAGTGGCCGTTTTCATTGTGTATTTTGGGTGAGAAAAAAAAGACATATGTAAAGTTTTTGTATTCTTGCAAATAAAAAAAATTAATTGAATTATACTTTTGGTTATATAGCATGTTTTATTCTACATTTCATCAGCTTTCAAAGGACACCTCATTTTTAAAAATCTGATAATAACTTGCCGAGTAACAATCTAAACTTTGAAACCCGGGACCGCCATCTTTGTGACGTCACAGTTAACCCCCCCACAGTCTTAGAAAGTGACAAGTCCTTATTTCGTACTCAGTACACTCTACCGAACACAACCATACCACTTGTCAGTAGTATACTGTCCAGTCACATCGATTAGTGTTGGAGGCCCCCTGGCCGCTGTACTAAAATGAGGAAACTGAAACGCCGGCACTCGACTCTCAAGAGCCACGCCACGTAAATCAAGGTAACGTAATATTTTAAAGCATTTATGTACTATTGTGAATCAAATTGATGACAGGCGCTATAAATACCAGTTTGTTAAAAATAGTTATTGGCTTCACAAATACAAAATACAGTCAAAAAACTCTAAATCAAACACAGTGAAGAGAGAAAACTACCCTGTTTTTTATCAATGCGTTTTTGGTGTTATTTCTATACTTCAAATGCTTGTTTTAGAATAGCTTTATTGTAAGTGTTAGGGGCATGGCACACTGCGTCCAATTCTCACGTCGCTCCGAAACCGCTATGGACGTCGTTAATTAATGTATCGATCAAACTCCGGAGGGACTTGTTCGCGAATCGGACGCAGTGTGCCATGCCCCTTATAACATTTTACAGTATGCTCCGAGCAATTATGAGCTATTATTATCAATAAATTAACCACAGACTAAATTTAATTTGTGATTATTATCGTTAGTTTGCCCGTTTAATTAAATGGTTCACTGATGTACAATAATTATGTTAAAAACTAATTAATGTCACAAAAATTTGGACAACATTTTGCTATATTAAACTGACCCAACAAAAAAACATTAAAACCCTGTGGTGTTAATGTTTTTTTTAAGTGCAAGTTGGGGTTGTCCCCTTCCAAACTAGTTGGCATACAAAAACATCCTGATTCTAACAGATCCTAAAACAATAAAATACCTTAGACATTCAAAACGGACAAAATCAACTTAGCCGCCTAATCCCGCGTAAGGGCCCATAAGTCCCATTATTTCCTAACCAGTTTACATTGAGCTCCAGTCAAAAGTATTTTCAACTGGTTTCGAGGCCAGATTTATACTGGTTTAAGTTATTTAGATAGTAAAGCATGGGGAAGAATCCCCATGTTATCTTTACCCTGAAGCCCGTATGAAGGTATTTCCTAAATGAAAAGATTAAGGTGACCGGTAGCTACCCCTATTTGGATTCAGGAGATCACGTATTCGTCCCTTGATAAGAAATTACCTACGCGACATCAAAGGGACGGACCCTTAAATTTTGAATTCAATTTTATTGAGAATTAGCCGCTTCGTCTGAACGTACGTAACCAATTTCGACGCTTGGTGCTACATATATGATTAAACAGACATCGGATTTTGTTAAGCATATTTGACATCTGTAGACTTCGATCGATCAAACTTGTTTAAACTAATATTATGTACCGATATTTAACACTGTAGAGAATTATTAACACTCATAAATTTTAGATACAAAACGTCCCAATCATTTTTCCTTCCACTTATCATCATCACATATAGCAAACCTAATAGTTTATTCTACCAAAGTCAAGTTAAGCTTACATATAAGCCGTCAAAGCTTATACCGGGTGTGGCCTGTAACACGCGCAAATAATTAAAACATAGATTGTACTCCTCAAACGGTGACACTTTTGTTCAACAACTTTTAAAAATTATGAAGTACTAGCTGTTGCCCGCGACATCGTCCGCGTGGAATCTTATCTTCAACATTTTACATCTTTAGTACCTATATATAATTTTCATATCCAAGCAATGTTGAAATTAAGTACTTTTCTTTTTTAGCAAGTTGTATGAAGTTTTAAGTCAAGTGGATTTTGATGTTGGTTACTGAAATTACTTTTCTTGTATTCTCATAATAGGTACCTATGCCCTTATACAAAGATTCAAGTTCCGCATTCCGCACTCACAAAATATCTGATCTCCACACAATCTTTCAACCCCTTTCTCACCACCTTGGGGGATGACCCTACTACTACTACTTACTTTTCCTGTCTTCTAATAATATCCCTAAATACAAAGATTCAAGTCCCACACTCGAAAAAATGTTTGATATCCATACAAACTTTCAACCCCTTTTTTAACTTCCAACCACCTTAGGGGTTGAATTTTCAAAAACGCTGAAATCAGTTTTCTTGTATTTTAATAATATATCTTTAAACGAAGTTTCAAATTAGTAGCTCAAAAAAACTTTAACCCCATACAAATTTTCATCCCCTTTTTAACCCTGTTAGGGGATGAATTTTACAAAACGCTGAAATTACTTTTATTGTCTTCTAATAATATCCCCAAATACAAAGATTCAAGTCCCGCGCTCGAAAAAATGTTTGATATCCATACAAACTTTCAACCCCTTTTTCACCACCTTAGGGGTTGAATTTTCAAAAACGCTGAAATTAGTTTTCTTGTATTTTAATAATATATCTTTTAACGAAATTTCAAATTTGTAGCTCAAAAGAAAACTTTAACCCCATACAAACTTTCAACCCCTTTTTCACCACCTTGGGGGATGAATTTTCTAAAACGCTGAAATTAGTTTTCTTTTATTTGAATTTGATACTTTTTTACAATAGTTTCAAGTTCCTAGCTTAAAATAAAATTTGCACCCGAAGACGAACTTTCATCCCCTTTTTAACCCCCTTAGGGGTTGAATTTCCAAAAACGTTGCAATAACTTTTTTTGTAATCGGCTATTATGCCTTTCTATGAAGTTTCAAAGCATTTGTAATGGATTAAATTTTTCAACCCCTTTTTAACCCTGTTAGGGGATGAATTTTACAAAACGCTGAAATTACTTTTCCTGTATTCTAATAATATCCCTAAATACAAAGATTCAAGTCCACCACTTGAATTTTTTTTTGATATCCATACAAACTTTCAACCCCTTTTTCACCACCTTAGGGGATGAATTTTCAAAAACGCTGAAATTACTTTTCTTGTTTTTTAATAATATATCTTTTTACGAAATTTAAAATTCCTAGCTTAAAAGAAAACTTTAACCCCATACAAACTTTCATCCCCTTTTTAACCCCCTTAGAGGTTGAATTTCTCAAAATCGCTTCTTATCTGTTGTACACTTTATAAATGCAATCTGGTGTGCAAATTTCAACTTTCTGGCTTTTGTAGTTTCGGCTTCGCGTTGATGAATCAGTCAGTCAGTCAGTCAGTCAGTCAGGACACTTGCATTTATATATATAGATAGATTTAGACTTCCTATTTTTTAAACAAAATAAATATTATCTTCAATGGACGCCATCGCCACGCCATATATTGTGATTGACGTAGCTTGTCAAGCCTTAAACATAACAAAATTCGCAATACATTGCGTCTTTGAATAACCTACTATTGTTTTAAAAACTTTAATTAATGTAAGTGCTTTTATAAGTATTAATTTCGTCTGTTTTATAGCACATTAAACTGACCCTAAGCACTGAAGCAGGTACTCTATATCATCAAATTCAAAGAACAACAGATATCAAAACTTTACATAATAATAAACAAAATTTTAGTAAAATCTAGAACAATTGGATTAAATTAGTAATAGGGTCCCGTTTTACCCTTTGGGTACGGAACCCTAATGAGCTCAGTTTGGCAATAATAATATTATCATGATTTAAACGTGAGCTTAAGACGAGAATATTACTGAGAAAATAATATATTTATCAGTCAAAAATATCATTCATTAAAAGTTAATTCCACCAGCCAACACGGATAAAATGCAACTTCCACATCAGTTTTTGAAGAATAAAGACAGCCTTAATGAGCTGAAGGGTGGGAAAAAAATATTTTCCTTATTTATTCTAATTCTCCTCATAATTAAACTCAAAGTTATTGTGCACCATCAAGTTAAAAATACACAAAAAACGGAATAATGTTGAGAGGTCAGTTCGTAAAAACTAGTGCCTACGTCAAATCATGGGAATAGTTGGCAAGCGGACCTCAGGCTCCCATGATCCGTGGCAAATGCCGGGATAACGCGAGGAAGAAGAATCTTCTTCCTCGCGTTATCCCGGCATTTTTCCACGGCAGGAAGAAGAATGTCTGTTAAAAAAAAAACACAAAGCAAACAAGCACAGCAAAAAGGCAAAAAGCCAAACGATCGAAAGAACAGTTTAGCTAACGATTATACCTCTCAAACTCAACCACAGGCCATATTGGAGATAAAATATTATTATGACCCAAATGTGAATGTCAGATAGGACTAGATGCCTAACATTATGCTTAAGCTATTCACCACAACTTGAACAAACCACTTTAACGTGATATCCAACGGGATAATTTGGGAACACATTTGTGGTCGCCTCGTCTTTCAGATGTCATCGGTAAGCTCCAAGAAAGTTGTCTGAGGTGGCAACAGAGCCCATAGATTTGTTTTAAGAGAAAAACCAATAGCGCTATGTCATCACAAAAGATTTAAACGATGTCGGGATAAAGCGAAGTGGAACGACAAAAGCAGGAAAGCGGACCCCGAACACAAACGCTAGGAGAATGATGATGATCCAAAACGATAAAATTGTTACGAATATCAAGGTCAAGTTATAATAGATAGAAGCTAATATTCGAGAGTGTCTTTCGTGAATGCAGCTGAACGGTGCTCCAAAAGTTGGCCGAGCTCCAACGCGAAGAATCCGCGTATCAAATGTGTGCTAGATTTACATTCTCTAGGATTAGAAGTGGATTTGAACATTGAAATAACAAATCCGTACAAATACGATCGGATTTTCTGGAAATGTCTCGTTTATTTAATGTTGGAGGTTTTGCAGATTATCGTCTGGTTTTGTTGGTTTATTCGCTGTGATACTGTGGTCTCGTAACTTGTTATTCTCTATAGGATAATCATGAGAATTACAATATTGTTTAATGGTTGTTTTGGGGCTGACGTATGTAATATAGATAGAATTGGGGATATAATATTAATAACATTATGTTTAAACCAGACAAATTAATTAAAAAAATAATTCTCACCGTTCAATCGTTTTCTTTTTGTTGTTCTCAATTTAGGGCGGCAGATAAATTGATTTGTGTTTTGTGAAATTGTGCCTATATTTAGTACCTATAATCCCTCAATATACCAATTTTAGATGTTCTTAAAAAGTTTTCGATGCTCAACACAACACGCATCGCGATGCGATGAACACAAGCATCGAAAACTTTTTAAGAACATCTAAAATTGGTATATTGAGGGATTATGGGTACTAAATGCAAGTAAGTATTCATGTTAATTATTTCTTGGCTATACGTAGGTACTAAATGCAAGTATGTACTAAAGTTTGTACAATTTTCATCATTAAAAAAAAACTTTCTTTCAGTTGACTGAAAGAAAGTTTTTTAGGGTTCCGTACCCAAAGGGTAAAACGGGACCCTATTACTAAGACTTCGCTGTCCGTCCGTCCGTCCGTCTGTCACCAGGCTGTATCTCACGAACCGTGATAGCTAGACAGTTGAAATTTTCACAGATGATGTATTTCTGTTGCCGCTATAACAACAAATACTAAAAACAGAATAAAATAAAGATTTAAATGGGGCTCCCATACAACAAACGTGATTTTTGACCAAAGTTAAGCAACGTCGGGAGGGGTCAGTACTTGGATGGGTGACCGTTTTCTTTTTGCTTTTTTTTGTTTTTTTTTTGCATTATGGTACGGAACCCTTCGTGCGCGAGTCCGACTCGCACTTGTTTTTAATTTTCTTTCCACTTTCTACCTTAAGCTTTTATTTTTCATTTCAACAAATTAATTTTCTTTGTTATAAATGTTTTATTATCCTCTAAACATACAATTTAATTAGCTCCATCTCAAAGACAAGTAATAACTGCAGCACAAAATAAAATAAATGTACGACAGAGTTTCTTTGGATTAGAGATGGGCTGAATACCAATATTCGACCGAATTTTCGGTTCAAATCTTACTGAACTGATATCTGTATCAGTCTAAAAACCATTTGAAAATGCTTCAATTACATTAGTAGCTAAATATTAATTTAATCCACGTGATAAAATAACTGTCACTTAGTAACACCGCGGGATAGAAAGTGACGGACAACGTTTTATCACGCTGTCACGTAGACAAGAACGACCATCGTCATATCCGTACTGGTCAATTCCTTAAATACAAACAGGTCAAATAGCAAGAAATTTACACACAAACATTCTCTGGATTCAACATGTCTCATGATGGTCGTTCAATGACATTGGGAAACAATAACCTGATGGAAGAGAGTACTTGAAAAGTTTTGGAGGAGCTATCATTTCGGCACTTTAACCGAGTAATTCGGCCGAATACGAACATAGGAAAACTTACCGAATACTCCGAATACCGAATAATTGCCGCATATTCGGCCCATCTCTAGTTTGGATCATAAAAAGGGGATCGCGAACTGTCCCGGCGGAAAACTTGAAATAAAACCAATTAAAACCTCTATTCATTTAAACGCTTCGCTGTACCTTTTCCCGACGCAATTTTTCAAGCAAAATATTAAAGATAAAATACATTTGTGCTATATTTTATTTCAGCTTTTAAAATTTCAGAAATTTTAATTTGGAGACTGAATAAAAAGGTTCAAAATGTATCAACACTATTCAATCAACACCCTGTTTAAATACTACTGTGAACGAAACGGGAACCAAAGTATTTTCAGTAAAGCGCTTCACACAGTTATCTTACTTAATTCAGTAAGGCATGGTAGATATATTCTGCATCTCAGTTCTACGCATTGCTGTGTCCCTGATGTGAATTACTGAAGGTGTATAAAGCAACTTTAGTCATAGGTACCCACTTACATGACAGCAACTTCGCTTCTTATATTTACTAACGCTTATCTTTCTTCCCTTGTCTGTATCTTTAATTTTTTCATTTTTGTTAACCACTTTTTGCTCCTGGATCGGTTCCCACCAAGGGCAAATACTTGTATATTGGCTAAAACTTTTTTCTTAATTCCATTGTGGGATGCGAATCACATATCGGTTTAAATGGTTAAACAAACGAGGGTTGCGCCAATTTTAATTAAAAAATACTAAAAGGCCCGGCATAATTCCGAATTTTAATACCAAATTAACATCCGTGTTGAAAAAGAGAGGGGGAGGGGGGTTAAATTTTATGCAAGCTTTGACTGATATTAATACGGTTGCAGAAATAATTGAAAATGTGGGAAAAGCGTCAAAATGATCACTAGTATTATTGTACATAGGTGGTTTGACCTTGATGTTAAAGACAGATTTTTCTCTAATCTTTAAACTATATTACTATAGAAATACTTAGGCCACAGATACGTGGATGACTAACGATCAGAAGGACATAAAAGAAAGTGGACTGTCTGTAGACGATGCTAAACTGCGGAATATGTATATGGCGCCTCATAATCAAGAAAACCGACCCCGCGTAACGGGATAGCGAGGACAAAGAAGACTAGAAATACATAGTACTTATCTATATTTAGTAAGTAGTCCTATCCAATAGTGTAGAACCTAACTAATTTATATCTATTTTGATATATATTTTAGACTTCAATTTCAGCTGAAGTAACAATTATAACGATTGCTCTAATCCTAATTTTAACACTAAATATTTGTCGAATCAAATTCTAGTAGATCGATTTAGATAGTACATAATCAATCTAGTAATATGTATTAATGTATATAAAGGCAAACATTTGTGTTTAATTGGAGTTAGATTAGGATAGCTAAAACATGTTTGTTTTTAATTATAACTAAGCCTTAAGCGTTTATTATCAATTCAATCTGACCACTTGGAATAGATAGAAAATTAAAAATCCTTGCAACTCTTGCAAGATTTAATTTTCATTAATGTGTTTATACAGTGACAATTAAGTAATATATAAAACATAACAACCGTCTGCCGTGAATGTGACAGAGTTTTTAAAAACAAGTTTGGCCTGGCCAGCCACATAAGAGCTTATAAGAGGAAAATCCCTTGATTGCTGAGGTCGCCGTCATCGAAATCGATGTGGAGGACTATATATATATATATATATATATATATATATATATATATATATATAAAACATATTAATTTTTGTTCTCCCACAAATTCTTAAATATTATAAATATTATAATTAATTCACCAAAGAACAAAACGTCTTTTTTTTAAATATCTCAATACAATAACTATCAAATATTGTTTGAGTTAAATAAATTCAAAACCTTTAATTTGATTACATCGCCCAACATTCGCGCTGTCTAAATCATAGTTAATTGCTATTTAATTTCAATACGGCCGATTGAAAATGAATTCATATTTCAATTCTAAAAACAATGTCATATTTTACGCGAACAAGTAACCGCAAAAGTAGTCTTACTGCGTTAAATTAAAGTTGGTTTTACAATGAAAGGATAAAGGAAATGTGATGTTCAGAAGTAACAAGTCGATTTTAGATTTATTGGGCGAAGTTTTCAAATGGCCGGTGTCGGCGATTTGATAAATTATTCGTAATGGCCGTGTAGGTGAAATGATGCATCGTTCCCATGGACCGTCCGTGCCCATTCACTTCGTATTTGAATTGAATTGCGATTGAATCTTTATAGAAGAGCACTTAACCCTTAATAAGTAGCCATGTGTGTCAATAAGATGAATGAATATGTAAATAAGGTTTAAAATAGCAGAATTTTTTACCGTTCTAATGCACAGTTCACGCAGCTGGACATTATATGGACGGGTGTTCATATTTCTTCTTGAAAATCTATTCATTTATCTTTGTTAATATCGCCAAAGGAATTCACAAATACGGCATTCTACTTATTTGGTCTACCATGCTCTGCCACGGGTTCGTATTCTGTTGAACAACATAAATTATCAGTCATTATTTCATTAACGATAACGTCAATCAAATCAGACACAGAGAAATTTCTAGTCCAAATGGAATTCTTCCAAATTCGTAGTCCAATTAGCGCAACGAAGGCCGTGTCAAGGTAAGGTTAGGTTTTGTATTTTTTTTTTAGAAGAATGAGCACAAGGTCAGGTCTTGAGTGTGCTTGGGACAGAACTGGTGACACTTGTGTCATTGTTGAGTACAGTGACACTGGAATGGGGCTAATTCTATCATTGTGACTGGATGTTTTGCTGTCGTATGTTTTGTTTTGCGTTGTTAATTGACCCTTCAGTGTTTTGTGCTGTTTGTGGATTTTATATTTTAATAATTGAATGCGTTGTTACATAAGAATTCTTATTTATTTAGGTACCTACTTATATACAAATTTCCTGCAAAATGTTTAAGAGGATTTTTGAGTTGACGATGAAAACATTGAAAACCAGGCCAATAATTTAATATATTGTATTAGTAAACATTTTAAAAACATACATGAATATTTAAAACGTATACATCGCAGGCATCGCAGCTTCCTTTACCATTTCGTCTTCACCTACTCATTAAAATCTTCAAATTAGCTGTACCTACTTTGATTGTTGGATCACGGACTTTAATTGTTGAGCCATTTAGGGTTCACTTCACATTGGATATATCAGTTACCGTTCAGGACCGTTAGTATTGATAACCAAATTAGCTTGAACCCTTAACGGACCAACAATTTTATTGAAGTCTGTGACCGTACCCCTGATATTTTAGATTTCTTATTTCTTTCATTTCTTCTATGTATTTAACAACTGCCCTTTTTCCTCTCGCTGTGTTTACTCGACACGTTTATCAAACTGTACAACGGAACTTAATCGCGTATTTAAGTTATAAGATTTACCTCCGATTAAGTACAGTTTAATAATGTGTGAAAATCGTGAAAGTTTAAATCAGTGTTTTAACAAAAAAAGACTTAAACAGTATTTTAAATATTTTTTTTTCACAAATTTCAGGCATCTCCGAAGAAACTTGAGCCAAAGTTACAGAATAATTTCAAAGTCTATTCTTTACCACAAGACAATAAGAATCAAGATGCAGTTTACCAACTCTAAACTAATATAAACTTTATGCGCCCGTGATAACTCGTTTCAACTTTTAAATTAAAATGAAGCAATAATACTATTCCCGCGGATATTGCTCAAGAGCAAAAACTAGGAAACACAGTCTAATTAAGAGTTTTCATACTAGTTTGAAGATTTTTTCTATTTTGAAGAAATACGATAGAGTACCAGAACTGAATTTCAGCAAATGCGAACTCTTTATTCAAAAATCTTCTGGTACTTTGACCGACTTACAACCCAAATTTGACGATCTGACTCCTAAAATCAAATCATTAGAGTTTAATACTCTCTATGCCTCCTGGGTTCTCCTATACCTCTATTCGATAGAATCTGTTCCCGGTTATATTTCTAACTCTACACGCCAAAACTGCTTTTAAAATTGCTTGCCCGGGCAATCAATTTTCCGACAACCCGAATTCAATTAGGACAATGTTTACTGTAATTTAACTTACAATACTCTCCTGAATAACTGTACAGGTCCAGATCGCGCGAAGCTTTTGGCGGTCGGAGCCCGTGAAGCTGATTACTGGCTACATGCCCATCCTTCGCCCAATACTGGTACTTTCTTGGTTCCGACCTCTCTTAGGGCCCCCCCACTTCTGGCGTCTTTCGAGCGTCGGCGTCTACAATTCTACGGCCGACGTCAACGCAACGTCGACGCAGCGTCGACGCAACTGCGCAGCGACGTCATTTTCCATAGCGCTGGACCGACGCCGACAGACGCCGACGCTCGAAAGACGCCAGATGTGGGGGGGCCCTTAGACTGGCGATTGGTTCGCGATTGCGACTCGGGATTTCTGTGCGCGTGCTTCAGTGATGCTGGTACGTCCCATTGCTGGGCATAACATACAGACATACAGATATAGTCCCCATGTTTTAGCTGCAGTGATGTGTCGGACGCCTCGGCTGGACCCCAGACCGTTCTAGCGGAAATCGTGTGAAATGGCTAAACGTTAGCTGCATGCAGCAGCACCGATGGTGCACTGATTTAAGATCCTTTGTTTAGCGAAGACGATTAATCGCTGCGGACGTTCCGTCGAAATTCACGAAATAAGCAAGCATTCCCAAATTTCCAAATATGCTAAGACAATAAATAAATTAAGGTTTAAATTTGCTTCCATGCTCCTACCTTGAGTAGGCCACTCGGTATCGTCTTGGGTCGTCCCATTCGTTTTTCGTCAAGTTCTTAAATTAGTCCTATTCTGCTTTCGTCACTAATTCTACATTCGTCACAATCGTCGGTGGCTTTCAATGTAGAATGAGTGACGAAAGCAGAATAGGACTAATTTAAGAACTTGACGACTTTCTAATAATTATGTGTGTGCCGTAGATTTTATTTCCGTAAAAAAATCTTGTAGGTATACATATACCTACTTTAACCTGATAAAAATATGATATCGAATATGCCTTTAAATGAATCCCGACTATTTTTGATACACCTTGATTAAGTGTGTTATAAAAAGAGCAACAGCGTTCTGGATGTCAAGATCAATCAACTTTTTAACATCACAGCTTCTAAAAGTCCAGACCTTAAATTAATTGAGCATAGTTAATTAAAATAAGGCCAAGTTTAATTAAGCCTTAGGTTAATATCTTTCGTTCCTCAGCTTTTTGCTTAATTAATGTGCTTCAGGTTACGCGTAAAACAATCTTGTTAAGCGTATGGACCATGTTACATGTTCCATTAGAACGGTTTGTGGGCCCTGGGGATTTTATCTGATTGATAGCTAGAAGAGAGGCCTATGCTCAGCAGTGGGCGATAAAGGGCTGATATAATGTGATGATGATGCTATCATCATGAAGTTTGAGGTATTTGATTGTAAGATAAAAGAGGTAATGTCTCTTTTATTGCCATCTTTCGACACATATTATGTATTGAAAGATAGCAATAAATTTACTGTGACTACATTTACTTTGACAATTACGCCTCTATACTAAATTCTCTTTGGTACGATTAAGAGAGAGGTAACGTAAAATTATAATATTATGTTATGCAAGGTAACTATATTTTTATATTTACGATATACAACTGAATATAAATTAAAATGAAATACTTTTTTGTATTTTGTTTTCTATCGCAACTTTAAGCTTTTATGGTTTGGTAGGAGTCTTGCCCTTGCAAATATGACCTATAGTATTTTTCTAAATGGTATAGGTCATATTTGTACGCGAACAGGTGTCATCTCCATACAATCTATAACCTAAAAGTGCCAATTGTCGCAAAATTGTATTAAATTGACATACTGCCGTATTAGAACTTCAAGATATTCACAAGAGACGACACGTACTAGATCCAATCTAGATACGTTATAGTTTAGATATCAACTAGTTCTCTTTTGAAGCCCAATTCGGGCAACCAATGTCACTTTTACGTTAGATAGAGTAAGATATCAATTAGATGTGAATTAGATCTCTAAGTCATATCCTGTGGAAATCGTTCAAGAGTATCTCCAGAATCGCGCAAATGTCAAATTTGACAGGTCAGATCTTAAACATATCGTTATCGTATCTTGGTGATGTCTAAAAGATGTCTAGTAGATGTCTATTTCATAATCCGAATCGGGCCCATAGTTGTCAATTATTAGGGTACCCTTCCAGTGTAAAAAAGACTATAGTTTCCATGTGACTTAATTATTAATGGTATTTGCCCTTGATAAAATTTTGTAAAAATTCAATCCCTTACAGTACAAACTGATAAAATCGTGCGTTGGACTATGAAAAATTCTAGTTTTGACAATATTCAAGTTTGCCGCTTCAGAACAGTAAATTAGTGATATATACGGCCAAAGGACTTTTCTATTTATCGATTTTTATATCGTGTAATAATTTAGTAGCGAAATTGCTGATAATACGATTCTCTCGATAGAAAACCGAAAATACCGCAACTCGGCCCGGGCGTAATCTTCTTAAATATCTAATTTACTTGTGTTTCAGCTCTGGAATGTCAAATAAATATTAAATTACGTTAGTGAGTAAAATAGAAAGACAAACTAGACTAAGGTATTTGTAGCGTACAGTCGCCATCAGATATATCGGAGCGGCCAAGGTGTTCACAATATCTGAACAAGCACTCTAACGCCTTGACAATAGAGGCGTGCTCAGTTATTTGTGAGCACCTTGGCCGCTCCGATATATATGATGGCGACTGTACCACTTTTTTGCGCAGCACCAGCAGCGCTATTTGACATACAGACCAATTCGAACGTGCGTTTGAGATCATACCTATATCTTAATTATTTTTGATATCAAAATAAAAAATAACAGTGCTTGATAATAATTTGTTATATTTTGTTACAGGTACGAAAAAGATTCCATAATTAAAATACAGCAAAAATGTACATAGGTAAGTAAAAAAAATTGCATCGAGTCTTTCAACATGTAATAGCAAAACCCGTTAGCTATCGGACTGATAATATTTGTTTTCACCACACCAGCTCGGAAAGGCTTACTTTGCACTTCAAAAACTAATAGCAAAGTTGCATTTTATTCACATGTGAGGCAAAGTAATCAAATGCTAATTTTGAGTTGTTTTCTTATGTTTGATGGTAGAATTGACTTTTAAATGATGATTTTGGATGATAAATATTTAATAACATTCATTTGGATTTGATTTGGTTTGATTTTGTTTGATAATTTACATTTAATTTTTGCTTCAGGTTGGTGTGGTGAAAAATTTTGTGTTTCACTCGGGGGCAAATTTTGTTTAACCATCGTGCTTTGAAACCCTCGCAACGCTCAAGATTCCATTTTTCGAACCACTCGCTACGCTCGTGGTTCAATTTTGGAATCTTTCGCTTTCTCGGATATCAATATTAGCACGAGCGGTTAAACAACAACTTTGCCCCCTTGTAAAACAAGCTATAGTTTTGAACTGGTTTTGATACGACCTTCATTTCACTTGCTTACTCCGATCTATGTGAGCGATATTCAAGGATATATTATAATTAGAACAAAGCCGTAACAAGTTTTTTAAATCTGAATCTGGCTCCTGATTTAGCGCAAATTTTGTATAAATAATTAATAATTAACGTAGGTATAAGACTTGACATTGACGTAAGGTAAAATACCACGCTCACTCGCGGTGAAGTTAGTTACATTAGACATTTCCACGCAGCCAAGTGATAGGATCGGTAATTGACTGCAGAATTGACATAACAGGACGTGTCGACGTCCAACTTTACCGCTTATCTTGTTCTTATCATAGTCCTTATAAGTTGGGACACAGAGAAATTAACATTCAGAGAAACATCTTTATGAGGAGATTCATTGGACGTGAACAGGACCAACCCTATACTATCCTACCCTATCCCTACACAGTAAATAGTAATGGATTGTTTACCAGCGTATTTTAACTAAGGTCAACTTGCACCATCGTTTTAACCCGATGTTAGGCACTGGTCCCACCGCGAGCTAGTAAGCTATGAGCTATCGGCTATAAACACGAACAAAAGATAAGCACTCCCGTGTAAATAAAAGAGACACGGCGATATTTATAGCTCACCGCTGGGCGAGTAACTATAAATATCGCCGTGTCTCTTTTATTTACACGGGAGTGCTTATCTTTTGTTCGTGTTTATAGCCGATAGCTCATAGCTTACTAGCTCGCGGTGGGACCAGTGGCTAAAGCTGTGAAATCGTTAACCCAATATTATAGTTAGATACTGGTTACGCTGAGTAAGCTCTTTTAAACTCGTACTAAAATTTACGCTTCAAAATTATGACAGACTGCCGGATTCAAACTTTAAGATACGTCAATTAATAGATCTGGAAACGATATGGATTAGATGTGTCAGTGTCAAAAGTGACGTATTTGTTTGAAGAAACGTCACATTTGACACTGACATATCTAATCCATATCGTTTGCAGATCTATTAATTGACGTATCTTAAAGTTAGAATCGGGCCGAACATATTATTGAACATATTATTTTTCTGTTTCTCTGTGAGTTTCGTCCTCTGTGCTTGGGACACTAACTGTAATGGCCATTATCAGTTTACATAACTCGGCCGGGAGTTTGGGGACCGGTGATTAGCGGGCTATCGTAGCTCTAGTGGCTCTCAAAGTTTGCTTGTGTCTAAGATATCGCCGTGTGCCTGCTACACTGCCACATCTCAAAAAACCGTTTTTTCGAGAAATCGCGTCTCAAAGTTTTGAGAGTATAGTTCAGGGTGTTTAATAGGATCTTACTCCTTTAGTTTTAGGTCTATGAGTTTAAAATTTAGCTTTTTTTACTCGGAATGATATAACCTTCCTTATGACTACGCCACTTTTTAAAAGAAATGTATATTTTTTAAGACACAAGGCCCGAAAGACAGGTATTTAGAGTTGTGGCCGTATTGCAGAAACGTTTTTTAAAGATTTTGAGATGCGGCCAAATTTAAACACAAAATTATTGGATAAAGGTTACCATGCAAATATAAATAAAAACACCAAAATAGTTAAAATCCCTTTATTTTTACCCGACTACGGCAACGCAAAAGGAGGGTTATGATTTTGACCGGTATGTATGTGGGTATGTATGTATGTATGTATGTATGTTCATTTGTTCCCTCATAACTTCTAAAGTACACATTATAATTTGACAAACGATATGTCATTCGAATTATCTTAATCGTCCGCTGGTTATAGGCTATATGAAGTCACAAAAAAATGAACAAGGCGTCCTCTAGAGGTCATAAAGTCACGAACGAAAAAAATAAAAATAAGTAATGATTACGTGATGTATATCATTTGAAAGAGCTCAGTTAGCACATTTCAAATATATAAATATTGTTAGCTTTTGCGACCGGCTTTGCTTGCATGCACCCGATGAAACATTAATTTATCGGGTAGGTAATTCGAACTACGAATCTACAAGCGCTCTGGATTCTATCCGCTTATTACCCGACTACGGCGATACAAGAAGGTATTTGCAAAATAAATTTGTTTGGCCGCTATAAACATAGTGTTTTTTTTAATGACCTGCAATATTTTATAACGTGAATAGGTATAGAAGTCCAGACGTAGCCCGACGTACGAAGCTCGCTGTACGCGTTCCAAAGCCGGGCGCCGAAGGCGCCCTCATACTAAAAGAGTCGGGCGTAGCCCGACGTACGAAGCTCGCTCTACGCGTTCCAAAGCCGTGCGCCTTTGGCGCCCTTATACTAAAAAAGTCAGGCGTAGCCCGACGTACAAGACACGCTCTACGCGTTCCAAAGCCGGGCGCCTTCGGCGCCCTCATAGTAATAGAGTCGGGCGTAGCCCGACGTAGGAGGCGCACTGTACACGTTCCAAAGCTGGGCGCCGAAAGCGCCTCCATGCCAAAGGATAGCGCAGCCCGATATATGTGGCGCTCTGCGTGTATTTCTGTACTGGGGATGCCCTCGAAAAAGTAATATAAAGTGACTTCGAATAGGTATAGTTAGTAACGAAGTCATGACCCCAAAATTAATTAAATAAAAAATAAGTTCAAAAACTAAAACCCGACTACTGCAAATCGCGCTCTAAAAGTATGAAACAAGATAGAATTCTTATCTGAAGTTATCAAACAGGAAATATTATAAATGTTATAATTTTTTTAATAAAAAAATACAACGTAATATGTATAATTTACTACATTATTTATATTTTTACAGAGATTCAGAGGATAACTGTGGTCGTATGCCACTTTACCTTAAAGTTTATAATCGTGGCATACGACCATGCACGGCGATCCTTTGAATATCTCTGTAAATATATCAAAAATGTAATACATTTTATTACGTTGTATTTTTTTATTAAAAAAATTATAACATTTATATATAATATTTCCTGTTTGATAACTTCAGATAAGAATTCTATCTTGTTTCATACTTTTTAGAGCGCGATTTGCAGTAGTCGGGTTTTAGTTTTTGAACTTATATCAACTTTGATAGGAACAAGATCACTGTACGCGATAATAATAATATGTGTAACTCAGCTAATTATTATTTTCTAGGACGCAACTCAAAAGCTTCATTTAAAACGTGTGCTTTATAGCCACAACTCAAAAGTGGCTGTATTGCAGGGAATTGTCTGACAATTTATGGTCAAATGCATAAGGCCACTTGTGAGAAAAAGGCTCTTAAAGACCTTTTTTGCTATGGCTCTCGAAATAAGGTCGTAAATTGAACAATTTTGAATACGAATCTGCAATAATCCAGAAAATCAAAAATTTTGAATTGTGGCAGTATAGCAGGCACACGGCGATATGTTGAAAGTGTTGAAACCTAGAAAACTGGTAATCGTTTAGAATACAAATTTTTCACAATTTTACCAGACGATTGAATGAGACACGAAAAATCGTTGTTTTTGTGCCGTATATGTTATTACATACACACATATATACATAGGGGTCCCTTTGTTTCCCATAAAGTTTTAAGTCATAATGTATTGTTTGTCATATTATCGTTAGTCATAAAACTGAAACCGTTGACTTTTCAGGCTTTTCGTAAGGTTATTCTGTAGATAGGTTAGGTTAGGTTAGGTTTGTTTTATGGCAATCCTGAAAAATTCCGCGTTTCTGAGAAAAACCAATTATGACTAACGAAAATTCGGACAAACAATACATTATGACTTAAAACTATTTGGGAAACAATAGAGACCCATATACATATTATCATGTATAAAACTTAAGAAACTAAAACCCGTTCTGAGCCATACCGGGTCCATAGGTCCCCATCACACATTTGTTATTTGATTTGCCAAATCGAACGTACATCAGAATGACACTTGAAACTCGTTAGTTACCTAGTTATCGTGAGTCCCACCCGCGTCAATAAATGAGCGGCGAAGTACGAGCGACATGCACGAGAACTAAATGACATCATTCTGATCCAATATCAGAATGAACAGATCAGAATGATGTCAGTGTGCATTTAAATTAACCTGATACTCGTAGCATCTCGACTTGCGTATCGAGTAGCAAAAACGCGATCGGAAATAATGCTACGCGGAACTAACGCGTTTGGGGCACTGATCTAGCTACTCTGCGTATCAATATGTACCTACGTGCATGCGAAACGTAGTGATCAAATGGTAAATATTAAAATGTTTTTGGCTGCCTATTAATGCCAAATGAATATTTTCTCACCGCATATTTGAATATCGTCTTTAAGTATTTGTTTTCAAGACGTTATTAAATTGTGACGCAGGCGCCTAATAGACTGTCTCCTGGCAGCTTTGCAGGTATAAACCTAAAGACTAATCTCGGGTAAAATGAAGTCGAATTTAATGCCTGCCTCTTATGTTGAAATAAAGGAGAATTTATATAGGTATGTACTTGTACTTTAGGTACCTTGTTAGGGCACTAATCGCCTCATTCAAAATTTACTTAACAAGACCCAATTCCATCGAGTTTCGTATTTAATGACACTTAGCTAGTCCAACCTAAATCTGACTGAATTTAATACTGTTTCGTGGTAACCATAATATTTCCAGTTAACGAAGTTCAGATTTCACTGGAACATTTCAGTTGCTATTTAGCGCTCTAGGTCCCAAACTTGGTCTTATCCAGCAATACAATTATTAGTTGCCAAGTCGCGTTGCGGCAACTTTCGAGTTGCTGGCAACTGTGTTGTCGATTGTTTCTGTGGTCTCTGAGTACAGGTCACTAGAATACAAAGTACGTATTGACGGTAGGATGCAATCAGACTTAATAGTTTCATTACGTCAGGTGACAACCTAATCTTTTTAATTTACTACTAGTTCGGTGCCATACTGAACCACACTACGAGTGTAGTTTGTCAAGCAAATCTTGACATTAGAAAAAGGCGCGAAATTCAAATTTTCTATGGGACGATTTGAACTCTTGGCGCCTACATTTTTTAAATGTGCCGCCTTTTTCTACTGACAAGATTTGCTTGACCAACTATATTAATAAAATAAGGTTGATTTTTGTGTATTTTTTTTTCAATTAGTGATTTTTGGCCAACGATTCCATGATTCCTGGATTCGCTCTATAGCGCTTTAGCGGTCGACTAGCCTTAATGAGCTTAGGTACTGTGGGAGTTAGTCAATGTGTGTAATAATGTCCCACAATATTTATTTGTTTATTATTTATTACAAAAAAATTGTAAAGTATCGCTTGGTAATAATTAGTCAAGCCCCGTTTTTTACAGTCGCCGCAGTTTGTGGTACAGTCAAGGAATTTAAATTCCGACCCATTTCGTACTTTGTCACAGTGACAACCGTATGAGGTCTCTAGCGGCTTTCATATTGATTGTCACTGTGACAAAGTACGAAATGGGTCGGAATTTAAATTCCTTGACTGTACTTTACTAAAACTTTACTTCAACACAACCTTCAACCGACTTAATCTTGCCTTAATAACGCCCTGCAAAATATTGTACAAAAGCGTTGAATGGAGTTATTATGTTAATCCCCACAATTAAGTTATTTGCGGGCTTAACGCTCTTAAAGTTAAATTACTGTAATTTAACCTTTATAAATGGCGATCCATTTTGTGATTTAACTGTTGTAATATATGGGTCGGTTGACAGGAGGTGTTTAGAGGCCGTTTGTTGTGCATGCGCAAGTATATGAACAATTATGTGTTCAGAGTTTAATTTAAATATTCCATATAGGTACATAGCTACAGGGCGTTTTTTGAACAACTAGCATGTGCGAGGTGATTAGGTAGGACATACTTGAACAACTTTTCTATGGAACCAACCCCGAAATCCCAAAAAAAATTGGCCTTCCCATAGAAAACGTCGACATCCACTCGACCAAAATGTATGAAACGGCCAAAATTTTCTTTTTGTTTGGTTTACTTCTTGGAATTTCAAATTGAAAATTTAATTCTAATTTTTATTTTAACGTATTTTTTTATCAAACAGATTGTCTGTGTTTCAATTGGTACCTAGTGTATTTTTATTGTCACATAGGTACCTACATACTGGCTGAAATAAACTCCATTACCTATACATGCAAGGAAAACTAATTCACAAAATGACCATTAAACTACCGATTGCTTTGAACCGCGCCCGCGCCCGTACAATTACAAGTTGTGAATAGAATGTAAATGTAAAAGTTACCTGCCACAGTTACATTTCCATTCAAACAAAACCATTCAAAAACTATGCAAGCGGTATTCAATTAGAACGCATTCGAGCGATTGGCACGTTTGCGCAGCACGCTGGTTAGGGCGTTTTCATACTAGCGATTTTATTTTAGCAATTTTACGAGATACTTTATAACTAACGGTGCCAATTGGCAACTTTTATTTTAAAAACTATTTTTATTTTATATTTTGGCAACTTTTCGCGCCTCGTCTCCTAGCTTCTTTTGTTTTTGTACGCGATTTTTTTTTTTGTTGTGCCACAAAAGGAGCTAGCGGCGATTAATACCTATGCGTTTCGGAAAGACATAAAATGGCTTTGGAGTTAAGAGAAAGTTTACATCAGAAAAAATACACAGCACTGAGGGGGGAAGAAATAAATGTCATTTTTCCCGACCATACATCAAGCAACCGCGGCAAAAATGCTGCGTACACCGTACAGGGTTCGGAACCGGTATTGAAATGTACCTACTTATCTGTTAAAATCGTTTTAAGTTCGTTAACCCGGTTAATTTCATTCCACAAAGACGAAGGACGCCGAATTTGGCAAAGACTTGTATCCTGAGATACAAGTCTTTAACCGGTAACCGCAAACGGAAACGACATCCTTTTCGTTCCCGGGTGAATGAACGAAAACGGCTTCCGAGCCCTGGGTGCGAATCCAGAGACCCTACCGCGAACCACGTTCGACGTGTTGCCTCTCTATCGCACTTGTAAATTCATAAGTAAGTGTGACAGGGAGGCAAGTGGCAACACGTGGAAAGTGGTTCGCGGTAGGCCCTTAGCGCGCGTCGCCAGTGTGAAAATTCCCGAGTCCTTCTATTGTTGTCACGGCGTCAACACTTTCCGTTGGGAATGGAACTGGGCCGCTGGCACAGGCATATTTGAATAGATGTCGCATGTGCGTACAGTCGGCAGAATCGAGATATTTCTTGTTCGAGCCGCGTCAACACTTCCGACGGGATTCAATGCAAAACTGGGCCGTTGGCACAGATATGTATGTGAATAGACGTCCACTACTATTTTTCTCCTGTTGTTTGCAAATTGTGTAGATGCATTATAAAATTATATTAAATCCTCAATTTGATGTACTGATTTACCCCCTTATTCATATACGCACTACAAACCTCAATTAGCTAATAATCTTTTGTCCTTATCTGCCATTTCGACTTAAGTATTTGTAAGAAAGGGATAAAACATAATTTAACAAAATCAGGCCCGTAAAGTTTGATGAATAAGGGGGTTAGAAAATAGAATTTATATTTCATTCTAAATTAAATAATGTTACGTTATGTGACATTGCCAAAGAATCGCACGCTCTGTCGGGTGTTTGTGTCAAATGTCATCATTTCCTGGGTGACACTGCCAAGTTCATCAAAAGTAGACTGCAAATGACTTCGCCAAGTATCAAGAATACCGGAACTCACGCTAGGTAAAAATAATAGTATAAAATTACGTGAACGATGTTGCATAACAATTATACAGAAAGTTCTCGCGGCACTTCTTGATAATAGTATCGGGATCGGTATTGTCCTCCGACGTTGTATTGTCCTTCCCTTGTTCGTGCCGTCAACACTTTCCACAGGCAATGAATGCAAAACTAGGCTGGCACGGACATGTTTCCAGATAGATGTCGCATGTTTTCCAGGAATAATTACGCTTTGCAGTGAGCGCAACTAACATAAAAGATATTTTCATGGTAAAAAAATATTAGATTTATCTAAGACTCTTTAACTTTCTATATAAGTAGGTGGATCTTAAATATGTACTTGCATTGCAATTCATTCATTGTCATGTAAAAACGTATTATCTGTAGCGGCACTTCTTGATAATAGTATCGGGATCGGTATTGTCCTCCGACGCCGTATTGTGTCCTTCCCTTGTTCTCGCCGTCAACACTTTCCACAGGCAATGAATGCAAAACTAGGCTGGCACGGACATGTTTCCAGATAGATGCCGCACGTTTTGCGAGTGAGCGCAACTAACATATATAAAACACGAGTTACATCAAGGTTAATGGCAGCCACACTCAACATTTTCATGGTAAAAAATATTATATTTTTTGCAACCTGCTAACAATAAGATTCTTTACTGTCTATATAAGTAGGCGGATCTTACGTATTTGCAATTACATTCAGGTAGAAATTGTCAATCAGTAATGTGATGTCATACAAATGCATTCCCAGAAGCGGCACTTCTTGATAATAGTATCGGGATCGGTATTGTCCTCCGACGCCGTATTGTGTCCTTCCCTTGTTCTCGCCGTCAACACTTTCCACAGGCAATGAATGCAAAACTAGGCTGGCACGGACATGTTTCCAGATAGATGTCGCACGTTTTGCGAGTGAGCGCAACTGACATATATAAAACAGGAGTTATATCAAGGTTATTGGCAGCCACACTCAACATTTTCATGGTAAAAAATATTATATTCATTGCAACCTGCTAACAATAAGGCTCTTAACAGTCTATATAAGTAGGCGGATCTTACGTATTTGCAATTACATTCAGGTAGAAATTGTCAATCAGTAATGTGATGTCATACAAATGCATTCCCAGAAGCGGCACTTCTTGATAATAGTATCGGGATCGGTATTGTCCTCCGACGCTGTATTGTGTCCTTCCCTTGTTCGCGCCGTCAACACTTTCCACAGGCAATGAATGCAAAACTAGGCTGGCACATATATGTTTCCTGATAGACGTGTCATGCTTTATTATTTTTGAGTCTGTTGTAATTGTATCTCGGTATATGTGAAAGTTTAGAGTGCTTATTCCTCAGGGACAGTACTGTCCCTGACTACCTACTACTAAGCTTGATCAAAGGCTGGTATTTTATTATGGTTACCTAAAATGTGCATAGGAAATTAATTAAAAATTCAATTAAATACAAAAATAGAATTAAGTACCTATAATTAGTCTGAGCTGAGAGCAAGATCTTTGAGCGGTTGACAACAAAAAAAAAAGTATGTCTCATTTACGTGATCTAGGTACTTGGATATGTCTGCGGGCTCGCTTTCCCAGCTTTTACGAAATTCACATGAATATGACAATAACTAAGTATTTAAGTAGTTACTCGCTAAAGCTATTTATGGCTTAGTTTATTACGTTTTAGTGTGCTCGAGTGGAGTTTGAACGCTTGCAGGTATTTAACTTAAATATGTTGAGTTTAGCCTGGAGAATATGTGACGAGAATTTTAATGCTGTATATATTTTGTATACAGGGTGATTTCAGACGTGATTGGAAATAAGAAGACGTCATAAAGAGGGGAGGCTACATTTGAAGTTGTTAAAGTTATAACTATTATATAGTATTTGATATAAAATATTGGCGGTAGTTTTAGGCAGGATACCTTGTATTTTCTTTCCAGTCTAGATAATAAACCACTTTTACCACACGACCCTTTTACTTGTGACCTTGTATCCAGTACCCACGTTAAAATCAATTTATCTAGCTAGGGGTCATCCATTAATTACATCACACGTTTAGGGGGAGGGAGGGGGTCAAGAAAATGTGACATATTGTGACATGGGGGAGGGGGGAGACACAAACTTTGTGACGTCACTTTAACTTCATCAGTAACCGAAAATTTATTTTGAATTATTTTATTCGCTGTACATTTAAATAACAGGTTTTTAAAACGATAACCGTTTTTATTCGTTTAATTTTCTTTCCTAAGCTGTTTTGGGTTATAAAATTACTAATATTTATATCGTCAATAATATTTTGATAAAATATTAATAATACTTAGGTACTTACTTAATTCGATTGCGTAGCGATTTCGTAGAAAAAATGTGACGTCACACTAGGGGGGGAGGGGTTTGCCAAATGTGACCAAGTGTGACAAGGAGGGGGGAAGGGGTCAAAAAACCTAGAAATTCGTGTGACGTAATTAATGGATGACCCCCTAGAAGGTTTTCCCAGTAGTTTAAAAAGGTTCTCAATAGGGTCAAGACTTACGGGCTATTGAGAGTGCTCCTTAAATATTTTGATATTCGTCGAGACAATGTAACGGAAGAAAAAATATTTGATTTAGCATAAAACTAGTTAAGAAAATAACTGAAATCAGTAGGTTTTTATATAATTTGTAGACTTTGGTAGCATGCTATAATTAATTGGTATTCGTCATAAGTTTTGAAAAATTTTGAAGAGCGAATACGTACTAGTTACAATATAAAATACCCAAATCACTATAGGTATGTTTAGAATCACCTAAAGAGATCCCTAGATCTTCCCACTTTTGAATGAGTTGACGAACATACAAATAAGCAAAAAAAAGCCCACATAATTAAATATATCCCATTCATATTGTCGAACATCATTTAGTTCAAAGAAATCATAAAATAACTTTTTATCACATCATAAAAAAATCAAATTCTTCCCACAATCCCCATTCTAAACCGAATCCAGCCAAGTCCGTAATCTAATTTTAAATTCCCACAACACCGTACCGGTACCGGTATGATTACGCTGCTTTGTGCACGCTGCGGTTGTCACGCGCACCCCACGGGATTGCTCTTCAGGAGTGTTGTTGGAATTGCTTACCGACCACTGGCGACCCAGAGGTTTGAGAGAACCCAGTTTAACATGCATGCATGGTCCAAACCAGAAACTGTAATAACGACAAGTAGCAATTAAAAGCATTGTATTATGTGTAGAGTTAAAGGTGACTCAGCTCAGGTAAGAAAGCATATCAAATTGTATGAAAGCATCTCATAGTCATAACAATCAGTCAGATTCATATAATAATGTATTCTCATTTCTTTTATTGATTTTATTTTCTTTTCCTTTTGTAAGAATTTGATATGTTTTCTGAAAGAGCTACGTATTTGTATGATTTCATGTACATATATGTTTATTTTTTATATCAAATTCTATAAAGTTATGTAGGTACTCACTGAGTATAATTGCATGAATTCTATAGTAATTTAAATTTTATTTTTCTTAATTACTCGTAATGCATGTTAATTATAAGATGTAATAATGTTTTGCAAAGATGTGTCCCGCCGAGTTTGTTGCCGGTCCCATATTGGGATACCCTCCTCCAATTGAGGGGGGATTTAAATCTTCTCGGGGCAGAGGTGTACGGTTGGAGCCGGTAAAGGTTTATTTGACGTTCATAAGCGCATTGTAATATGCCTACTTGAATAAACTATTTTTTATCTTTTTTATCTTTATCTTTATTTCTTTTCCAGACCATACTAAGGACCATACTATTAGCTCGCGCCACGCCTTCCTATCTTCAGCAACCCTTCGACCGCTCGTAGCCCACTCTCGATGGTCTTCAAGAGTGTAGTAGGTACAGGACGGCCGGTCGGAGCCACGGCTTTCACCCTGCAGTATCCAACCACAGGTTGCGTTGACCATTTCTCTTCTTTTTTTTTTTGAAATGCCGATTGTATTTATTAAAACATATATTGAATAACAAAATAAATAAATCATAAATCTAGTTCTAAATTAGCCTGAGGCATTCCATTTCATTCATTCCCCTCTTTTAAGACGAACTATAATATTAAGTACTTATATAGGTTAGGATTACGGGCCCCAAAATAACGAGGAAATTTTTTTAAGCGCAGGCTTCGTCATGTTACAGGAAACTCCCATCTTAGGTTTTGTCAAAACAAATATTAAATTTAATTTAATTTTTGTTTTTTTTTGTGGCACGCTGCAGGTAATTCTAACAAACATTTATGTATATCAATGATCAAGATTAACGTTTTGAAGATGCCACCTTTTGTTTTAGTTAAAAGATTTTGATTTTAATTTTAATGACATTTATAAAAATTAAAGGAAGTAAGAAAAATATTCCCAAAAATTCTTTCTCTTTTCTTTCGGGACGCTAGCCTGCGTAAAGCACCATACACAAAGGTATCATACTACATTCATAGAATGCTGGCTATAATTAGTTTTTCAAAAAACACAATTTGACCGAATTAATCGTTGAACGTTATGATAGCTTGGCAATCGCAAGGTGTGGATTTAAAGGAATTATCTTGATATATAAAGACTTGAGTTTGTAGTATTCTTACCCTCTGAGTTGCACACAATGTTTTTCATGATACTTGCGAAGAATAAACTAAATTTTAATTGAAATAATGTACATAGTATCTATGCCCTGTAAATATCAACTTTAGCGAGGTTAGTATTAACTGGAACCGGAAAAGAAAACCCTGTCATTAGAGACCTATCATATCAATTATACTGAGTGTGGCCTGTAACACGAGCAAATATTTAAAACATAGATTGTACTCCTCAAACGGTGACACTTTTGTTCAACAACTTTGAAAAATTATGAAGTATTTAGACTCCTTATTTTTCATACAAAATAAATATTATCTTCAATTGACGCCATCCCCATGCCATATCATTGTGATTGACGTTGCTTGTCACGCGTTAAACATAACAAAATACGCAATACATTGCGTCTTAGAATAAACTTTAAAGTGTATTAAAAATCAAACCTCAAGTAATTTTTAAAAGTCGCTGAACAAATGTTGGTTAGTATGAGGAGTACAGCCTACAGTTTTATTTTTTGCTCATATTACAGGCCACACCCGGTATAATTATCTTATATTTATGGTATTCGTTTTAAACAACCGTTTCCAATGTGGTTTTCATTTAACATATTTAACATATTGTAAGCGTTTTGGCCGTTTTAATGTTTAACTACCTAAGTGTAACGACTACTGACTCCATCCATACACATTTTTGAAAACTCTCAACTAAATGAACTTATGTTTTTATGAAGAAGCGGCCATGTGTCGTCGTCCCTTTTCCTCTTAATACCTAAACCAGTGGGGAGACACTCCTGACTTCGGTCGAACTCGGCTCCGTTCGGCTCAGCATTGCTCCGAGAAACTATTAGGGTTGGCACCACTTGACTTCCTTGTGCGTGCACGACCACCGATAAGATAATCACTTGAATTTTGACAACCCTAAATCGTCGTAAGGGATAGTGCCATATATTAGAAAGGGATAGCATGATTCGACCCTGAATCGCTGTCAAACTTCGGGTTTGTAGGTAGTGTCCTTTCTGTACGGCAGTACTATTATTTCCTCTGTGCCTAAACACAGTAAAATAGTCTATACGTCTACTGGGTAAAGTTAAGGAGCGGGCTCGACTTACAAAAAAAATGTGGTCGCCTTTTAAAAAGCAGTTTTACCTGTACCCCTGGGAAATTGAGGTTTGCCCGGTCGACAAAATATTAACGCAAATGCAGACAGCACACAAAGTAGGTAAACAAAGTTACAACCGCGCCGGTCGAAATGAGAAAGTTCATAGCTGTTTTCTTTCGTGGTACATTGGAAATTGCTTCATAATATTCAATTTCGGATTAACCGAAATATTATTAACATGTACAAATTTAAATAAAGGTCTAAAGAGTTTCCCTTTCTATGACAAATGGTCAAAAATAATCACCTGCTTTAAATGCAGAAAAGAAAGTCGCAACATATATAATAAGTTTATGATAAAATTATGATGATCAAAAATTTCAACTTAACACATTCACTGCCCCCGACGCACATGTGCGTCCATCGTCATACAAGTTTGTTCCTAGGCCACGCCCCCTGGCAGTGAATGCCTTATTAAAAAAATTCTACATATTTTTGGTCCACTATGTAAGTATGTTTAAGTACACTTAAACGAAGATATTCGAGTTAATTTCGGGCTATCAACTATTGGCTTTTGGACAAGTTGGGCGATTTTACGTTTCAGTACCCGTACCATGAGTCACTGACTGTCAAAACTGACATTTTACGCTAACGTCTACGTAATTTACTTTTTTTTCATTTCGCTCGCGCTAAAATATGCGAGTAGGTATAGTCGCACCAATAAAAGTCTGCAGCGGATTAGATAGCCCACGCAGCGAAAGTGTTATTTATACGTCATAATTTCATAGAAGTTTGATGTTTAAAATGACGCTTGCACTGCGTGGGCTATCAAAATCGCCGCAGACTTTTTACGATCTGACTATACGAGATGCATAGAAAGTAAGTTATGTTCTCGATAGCGTTTATGTCTGTGCCAAACACAGAAACAACCGACTGTCTTATGTCTTATGTCTAGTCTAGTCTAAGTATAGACTTACATGAGTTTGTATCATTGTATCATGTATTGTATCATAAAGCCTGTTAAATGCTCTGTTTGCTAGCTGTTCTTACTCGCACACTCTGATGTTTGCTAGCTGTTCTCAAGTCTACTGCACATTTAACTTATGTAACACTAATAAGGTTTGCAGAAACTCATCCGAGTTGCGAGTTCCAGCGCACTCGACTGTGGACTCTGATAGTGGTTGGTGTTAAACGTTTTGCAGATGAAATAACTTGTTTTGTAGACCATGTTGAATTGTTAAAGTCCTTGTTTATGTATGTCCTTCGAGTCTGTAATAGACTCGAAGGCCGATGATGTTTATGTAAAAAAAATTTTTTGGCGCAATAGTAACGTCGATGTCGATTTGATAAGGACATTCACGAACATCTCTGAAAAACTAATGAATTTGATTTAACCTAATTTCTAGTATCAGCTGAGTTTTTTTCGAATTTAAATGACAAATTGCAAACAGTGTGATCAAAAATGTCGAATTGTTATTGTATTGCAATACATTTATAAAATATACAGATGTTAAATAAGCAGTAATTGTGGTGATTTTCCCCAAGTGACAACCAAATCGCCATACACTGATGACTAGTTAATATTTAAAAATCAACAATTTTACTTCCATACCAAGTGTTGCTGCTAAACTTTAGTGAACCGCGGCCATTATGTTCAGGTTTTATCTGTCGTGCCGCTATGTGGAGTGTGGCATGTCGCCCGCCTCGCAAAAAGGCCGGTCCCATCACGCTATCGGCCTGGCCACGACATTGGTCTAAAGCGATTGGCGGCGGCGACCGGCGGTAAGTCGCAAAAACAATAACCCGGCGACGCATAATGCATGCCACGAGCCTTGTCGCCGAGCGGCAACGCGCGCGGCGTGCACCGGGCGACCGGCGGCGGCGGCGAGCGGGGCGGCGCGCGACTCGAACATTTGTATCGGGCAGCGCGGGCGATGCGACGACTTTGGAGCGGCGCGACCGGCCTAGGCGGCGAGACGGATCGAGCGGTGCGATACGGAACAAAACATTTTGTTTTTTTTTCGAGCGACATGGAGACGGAAGGGTTTATTATTGAAAATTTAAATGTACTTTCGCGTATTTAAGTATGTTGTGACGTCTCCACACTTATTCTTGTGTAAGTACTCGTTTTTTTGGGTGCTTTATATATACAATATATAAAATACTAAACTAGATGTAAATAAATTTGTCGTCCTGTATTTAGCCCATGCACCCATTGACAAACAATGAAATATATTCTGGGCACTTTTTAAAAAAAACATGATTTTAAATACGTCTTTGTCCCAGCCGCTCCTAGTCGCTGCCGCCGCTACTGAAAGTACGTGGCATGCCTGGCGGTCGCTCGCGATTGCCGCGCCGCCAGCCGCCCCGCCAGTCGCCTTAGACCAATGTCGTGGCCAGGCCGTATAGCGGGACTTGTGGTCTAAGCAACGAGATTGTGAGACTGTTGGATGGGGAGTTCGCTTTTGTTGGTTAATCGTTGTCAAAGATAGACGCAGATATCATTTGTTGTGGAGTGTGGCATGCGACCCGCCTCGCAAAAAGGTATGTCTACTTGTAGCTGTGGGACTTGTGGTCTAAGCAACGAGATTGTTTCAATTAATGCACGTTCATGTCGTTATTTAAGCGACAAGAATGGACCTTTATCAACGTGATCTTACATTAAATATTACATACTAGACTACAGTCCTCTAGCATATCGATCTGTCAACTTTACTTCAAGTTCCGCCTTTACCTCCAGGGGAGAGGGAGATAAATTAGGATTAGAAATTAGCCGCTTACTAACACAGACCGAATTCCACGCGGGCGGAGCCGCGGGCACAGCTAGTTACATATAAGTACCTACATTTATCTGTAGACAAACGTTTGTCCGCCTGTCTGTCTATCTGTCGCCAGGCTGTACCTATCTCATGAATTCGTGAAAATGTCAACTGCCTTAGCTATCATCAAGGCAGTTGAAATTTTTACAGATGATGTATTTCTGTTGCCACTATACCTATAATAACAACAAACTGAAACTGAATATAATAAATATTTCATTTAAGTGGGGCTGCCATACAACAAACGTGATTTTTTGGCCGTTTTTTGGGTAGGCAATGGTACGGAACCCTCCGTGCGTGAGTCCGACTAGCACTTGGCCGGTTTTTTTTCCTACGGCTATATTCTTAAGATTATCTCTTTAAACACGGCAATTTAAGACTCTGTAAACGGTAAACCCAAAATTCGACAGGAACAACACTGAGACGGGTTAAAGTTTTTATTCTTATGGGGAATAGGGGTAATGTGAACAAAAATAATTTAGTTAAATACTTTGAACAGTTAAACTCACTTGCAGTGCATGAAATTATTTTTTTCACGTTCCCCTATTGTGAGCAAATGTCAGAGGCAGAAAACAACACTAGACATAAGTTAAATATATCTCTATATAATCTTTGTACATATAGTAGTAAGTTTAGCATAATTGACATTAACAAATTTGTTAGTAAATACCATATGCCTATGGTGTTTTTGAGTAAAGGCAAGTGTTGCCTTTCAAATTATTACAAAAGACAAATAGCTTTATCGCTATCCTATTTACTTGACATTTCTGCCAAGAATTTGGCAGATAATTCTACTCCTATTGAGCAGCCTAGCATGAACTTGGAATTGGTTCCAGTCATAACCAATGATTTAATTGATTTAAACTAGCTGTTAAGACAAAGGATTCTGTCTCTGGCAATTTAGAATTAAATAAATATAATGAAAAATACTGCAAAAATGGAAAGTATATCCACCTGGTGCATCAAAATATTCAATGTATTAGAGGAAAAGATTTACAGATTGAACTTTTTTTGAATGATTTCAATATTGATATTTTATGCGTTACCTGAACACTGGTTAAATAATAATGAATTAATGCCTCAATTTAATAATCACCAGGTGGGAAGTTCGTTCACCAGACTTAGTTCCATACATGGTGGGTCATTAATTATTTTAAATAGTCAGTTAAAATCTAAGGAACGTAAGGACATTGTATCCATGTCTGTTGAACGGACTATAGAACTAAGTGCAGTAGAATTGGAGCAATTTATTGTTGTCTGTGTGTATAGGCCGCCATTAAGTAATTTTGAAATATTTGAAAGAACAATGGAATCTGTCCTACTTAAACTATCACCTTCTAGTAAGAAATTACTTATATGCGGCGACTTTAATATAAATATTTTGGAACATTCAACAATGTCTTGTAGATTGTTGAATCTTTTCAAATCGTTTAATCTCAACCACATGTTTATGGAGCCTACTAGAGTGACTGCTACTAGTGCCACCTGTATAGATAATATTTTCAGTGATATTTTTCCTATTACTAAAAAAGTTATCAGCAATTTAGAATCAGACCACTTAGGCCAATTAATGGTATTTGAGGCCTTAAGGAAAAATACATTGAGAAAACAAATTACTTTTGTACCAGTAACCTCGGACCGCGTGGAAAGAATGAAGCAAAGTCTAGTTCAGGCGCTACCCTTTTTGTCTTCCGATATGAGTCCTAATAGTATGTATAATTCATTCTTTCACACTTTTATGGAACATTATAACGCGATATTTACTTCAAAATCGGTCGTAGTTAGTGGTGCATCTGTTTTTAATAAGTGGGCTACTGCGGACTTACATCAACGGAGACGTGAACTGTATGCTTTGTATGAGGAACGGCGGTTTAATACGAGTGATGAATTTAAAGAACATGTCAAGGAATATTCGAAGAAGTTTAAAATAGATTGTCATATAGCTAAGCGGAATTATCTAAGTCAGAAAATTAAAAATAGTCCGGACATTATTAAAGCAACTTGGAAAGTTATTAATGTGGAGACTGGTCGCTCGAAACACACAATGAAAGAACTGAAACTAAATATTGATAACAAAATTATAGATTCCAATTTAGAAGTAGCTACTGAATTTGAAAAATTTTTCACCGAGGTACCAGTATCCACAACTAAGGATTTAAATTCATCACCCTCATCTGCTGTTACATTATTAAAAGATAACGCTCCAGAGTGTTGTAGAGACCTTCATTTTGAACATGTTTGTACCTCAGATGTAATAAAGGCGTTTAAATCAATTAATGTCAAAAAAACGAATGACCTCTGGGGAGTCTCTGTCCATGCTGTCAAATCCTTAGTAGAAATTGTAGCGCCTGACTTGGTAGTTATATTTAACAACAGTGTCGATTGCGGCGAGTTTCCTGATTTAATGAAACATAGTAAAATAACTCCTTTGTTTAAATCTGGTAGCAGCTCTGACCCCACTAACTTTAGACCGATATCTGTGCTACCAACATTCAGCAAGATTTTTGAAAAATTAGTTCTTTCACAATTAGTACGACATTTTAACGGCAATAATTTAATGCATAATAAGCAGTTTGGTTTCACACGGGGTCGCTCAACAACCGATGCTGGTGTTGAGCTAATTAAGCATATTTTCGATGCCTGGGAGGAGTCACGAGATGCTTTAGGTGTCTTCTGTGATTTATCTAAGGCGTTCGACTGCGTTTGTCATGAAACATTGATCAGGAAACTACACTATTATGGAGTTAGAGGATCGGCACTGAATTTACTTAAGTCCTACTTAAATGGTAGAATACAAAGGGTCGATGTGAGTGGACAGCGATCACCGGGGTCATTGGTCTCTATGGGTGTACCACAGGGGTCAATATTGGGGCCTTTCCTGTTCCTTATCTACATAAATGACTTGCCATTCCTTGTAAAGACCCACCATGACATAGTATTGTTTGCAGACGACACCTCACTTATTTTCAAAGTCAAACGACAGCAACAAGCGTACAATGATGTAAACGATGCTATTTCAAAGGTAGTAAATTGGTTCAATGTTAATAATTTATTGTTAAATGAGAAAAAGACTAAATGTATTCAGTTTGTCACTAGTAGTAACGTAAGGCATGTGCAAACAAGTGTCATTGTGAAGGATGAGGAATTGGAATTAGTTGATAGTACAGTTTTTCTTGGTATAACTTTAGATTCTAAACTTCAGTGGGGTCCCCATATTGCTACTCTTTCGAGTAGACTGAGTTCTGCAGCTTTTGCAGTGAGCAAAATCCGTCAGTTAACTGATGTGAAAACAGCTCGATTAGTATATTTTAGTTACTTCCATAGCATTATGGCATATGGTATTTTACTGTGGGGCGGTGCTTCAGAGATAAATACCATTTTTGTTCTGCAGAAGCGGGCTATTCGAGCAATATATAAATTGAACCATAGAGACTCACTTAGAGATAAATTCAAGGAAATTGACATAATGACAGTGCACTGTCAATATATTTATGAGAATATTCTGTATGTACATAAAAATATTGTTAATTTTAGGAAAAATTGTGACATTCATAATATTAATACTAGAAATAAACATAAGCTCGCAGTGCCCTTCACACGGCTCCATAAAATTAAAAAATCATTCATGGGTAATTGTGTAAGATTTTATAATAAACTTCCAAACCATATTACTGAATTATCAATTAATAAATTTAAAAATTATGTAAAGCGTAAACTTATTTCTAAAGCTTATTATACCACACAAGACTACATGAGTGATAAAACAACGTGGGATTAATGGTGACTCGAAATAGATAATTCAATGTATGTACTTCTTTGTTAAGTTTTATTGACATTTGTTATTGACATTTAGATTTTATTCTAGAAACATTCTAGACTAGTATTTTTTATACAATTTTTTTTTATGTTTGACGATCTTTTTGTGAAATTCTTAGTATTAAATTTGATCTGTATAATAATCCAATATTACTATGGAATAATATTAACTTCAATAAATTGCTCTGATAATTAGCTTAAGATAATATATTATTATGTAAAACGTTCATAAGTGCTTGTTACTAGGCCTACATGAATAAAGTATTTTTGACTTTGACTTTGACTTTGACTTTGATAATGTTGTTGTTGTTGAAACAAGTTAACAATTTTTTCTCGCTCATCGCCTAAACTTAAAATGCACAATGTTATCAATGTTATCATGTTACCGAATCCAACTGAAAATAATCCAAGTCAAACTTGTTTCTGATTTCAGTATTTCAATGTTAAATTGCTTTGAACTTTGCATTTAGCTTTATTTTTATTTATAGTGACTTATATTGGAAAACGAAATTGCAATAACTAGGGAAACCTTTTAAAGTCCGACTCATAACATGGGACATTGCTCTTAGATGTGCCGTCGGAAAGTTTCGGAAACTTCTCATATTTTTGTATAGGAATCGAAATTTTTCATTTCCAAAATGAAAGTCTCCCTAGTTTCCTGTTAAATTTTCCCGTGAAAGAAAATGTATAAAGTCGTACTAAACACGAATCAATATATAAACAGGCCCTAACGCAAGTGTACACACTCGTAGGGGCCTTATCACATACAATTTAATTACTGCTTATCTCCGAAATGGAGGTAATTAGAATACACCGGTATTTGAGATACTTAATAGCTCAGGAATGAACCCTTAAAATTAACGGAAATAAAAAAATACGGTTTAGTTCGATAACACATATGTAGTAAAACTTGGCTGTGTTCAATATTCCAAGTCATACATTACATACAACTGGCTGTCTATCCTCTGCGTACACACTAAAAACCAACCAGCATAAACCTGACCTCTAATCACTCGTATTTGCTACCAATTTAGGGGTCAAGATAAGTTGGATACCAAATACGATGTTTCGTAATTGAAGCTGAACAATCTGTATTGGAACTCTCCGTACAAACTAATACGTTGAGATTTAATTAATAGCTTGCATCCTTACCGCGCTTACTAGGGCAGACAGAGAGGCTTCGATGTCGTGTTGGAGTTTGGAGTAGATTACCTCCTATAGATCGGTATAATTCAAACTAAAATGGAATTGGGCGGGACATGTTGCTAGGCAGAGTGATGGCAGGTGGACTAAGATGTTAACAGAATGGTGGCCGCTTTCAAATGAAAGAAGCGCCTGGCGTCCGTTGGCTCGTTGGGTGAACGACATCCGGAAAATTGCGGGTCATTTCTGGATGAGATTAGCTCAGGACCGGGACCAGTGGCGTACTAGAAGAGAGGCCTATGTAGTTGCTCAGCAGTGGGCGATAAAGGGCTGATATGATGAGATCGGTATGAAACGCATACTTATTTCACTGGCTCAGTAACCCAAAAAGGATAATTAGCCTCGACACAAGACAGCGCTACTCTGCCCTATTTTGCGCTACTTCACGCCAGTTTGGTTCTTTGAGGGCTGATAGACTTTTTATCGCTTCGTCACTTTAACGGTATCTGGAACGCCTGGACGGAAATTTGCCACCCGGGCCGGGACATTTTTATGTTATTTCTACTCACCAGCTCTTTCGATCCTAATAGGAGAGAAAGTGTCCCAATATTTTTATTTTCATTCCGTCACCATTTTTCATAGTCTTTGTAGAATGGAAGGAACCGGGCGAAAAGCTCTATGAAAAATTTGGACCTTATTTTTATTCTATTATGATCCAAAGAGCTCGTGATTAACTGAGTAGAAATGACATAAAAATTCCCAACTTTTAAAAAGTACTATACTTACAACTTGAAATAAAATTACTGTTATAGATCCCATCCTCCATCCTGGAATGGTAATCCTCCATCTAGTAGATGAGGTCTGTGTTGTGATTGGGATTAATTTACGAGTAGTGTTGTGTTGTTTGGGTAAAATGCTAATTTAGTGTTAGTCATTAAGTTACGTGCTGAAAACACGTCTTAACTTTATTAACATTTGCCTTTTAGGGTTGGTTGTTTTGAAAACATTAAAACTTTTTATAGAACCTTAAAATTACTCACAATGTACGGAATCACGGTATAATTTTTATAAAATATGGATTCCGCTTTTAATTTTGTCTTATTTCAATTTGGTTTCTTCTTTAACTCGTTTTTCGGTGTTAACAATCGTTATCCAACAGGTAACACCTAATTACAAACTCTAGACAACAAAAAATATGTTTAAAATAACTATTGACACCTTACACAACTTTTAAGATTTCCGCCGTAAACAATAAAAAAGGCTATTGAATGAAATTATGTAAAAATGTCTCATAAATTTCTTTGATAGCCGTTTTCCATTCCATTTTGCTGGTAGTTAATTTCCTGTAAAGGCAATTCTTTTGTCATAGGCTTTCTCCTATTTATCGGGACGGAAATTGTGATCAAACGCAGGAACCTTGTTTATTTTGTGCAAACTGTATACTTAAGTAAAATTGTAAAGTTATTTAATAGTATACAATTTATGTTTCATAAAGTAAAATTATATTAGTTCAGAAGTAAACCATAGTTTGTTTTCTAAACTAAAATAGATGTCATAAAAAAGAACAAAATTAAAGATTTAAAAAAAATATGAAGAAGAATAAGTGTATAAAGAAAAAGTCACCAAGCCCTTCAGTTTATAATTTATATATTTATAGAGATAGTAATTTAACTTAAAAAGAAGGAAAAAAATATAAAAAAAAAATATCTAGCCCACATATAGGAACACATCAAAACTATACCTAAAAAATAACCGCAAATTTTTTTCTTACTTAAAGGAAACAACACATTTTAAATTTCATTTGCTATATCGCACCTGTCTAAAACGTATAAGTACCTAATCTTGAAATTTAATCTGACACACAATAGCGTGAACTGATCTAAGTCTCCAAGATCTAACGAGCATTTAACAGTCCCCAAGCAGACTGCAAATTGAATCCTCCCTCCCCACCCGCCGTCCCCTTATAATCTCTTAAATAATAGCGCTTGAGACAATAAAGTCAGATTTGGGTGTCATTTTGTGAAGATTGCTTGAGATGTAATATTATCCTATGGTGTGACTATCGTCTGAGACTGAAGATTTTCTTACAATATTTATAGATTAGATTAGATTATTTATTTCATGAAATAAATTACAGTACAACTTTGCCTAAGCCAAAATTATAAGAATTTACATCAAAATCGTCAAAAACTAAAAACTAACATGCAAGAATTCCATAAACCATTCATTATATAATTTAATATTTTATCTCCCAAAAGGATCGTCAGGGTAAAATTCACAAGACATATAAATATGAAATATATGTCAATTTTTCGATATTTATGATGAGTGATTACCATAAAAATATAGATATTCGTTTTAAATTGTTTATACGACAACGGTTTCACTCACTTGAATTTTTGAGTTGAGGCGGGCGGGGCGATCAGTGCACGAAATGCAGTCGCCGTGAGCAATCGAGCCTGAAGAAGGACCCCCAAAGGGCCCGAAACATGTCGCCAATTGCGACTAAAAATTCAAGTGGGTGAAACCGTTGTCGTATAAACAATTTAAAATATGTCTCACGAAAGTTATTAAACTTAATCGACTGAATCGACTTAGTTGACGACCGGTCTGGCCTAGTGGGTAGTGACCCTGCCTGCGAAGCCGATGGTCCTGGGTTCGAATCCCAGTAAGGGCATTTATTTGTATGATGATACAGATATTTGTTCCTGAGTCATGGGTGTTTTCTATGTATTTAAGTATTTGTATATTATATATATCGTTGTCTGAGTACCCACAACACAAGCCTTCTTGAGCTTACTGTGGGACTTAGTCAATCTGTGTAAGAATGTCCTATAATATTTATTTATTTATTTATTTATTTATTTAATCGATATTAATCGGGTATTCGTTTTGTCACGCTGTGACGATGTCACCCCTGTAACAACACCTTAATGTTTCTTAACATGCAAACGACGCACATGTAGGTACATCAAGAAATAATTTGCGCAGACAGTGGAGCGGTGATCCAAGAGGACGCAAGTTCAAGCCTTGCCGGAGGTAGTGAATTTTTCCTTTTTAGGGTTCCGTACCCAAAGGGTAAAACGGGACCCTATTACTAAGACTCTGCTGTCCGTCCGTCCGTCCGTCCGTCCGTCTGTCACCAGGCTGTATCTCACGAACCGTGATAGCTAGACAGTTGAAATTTTCACAGATGATGTATTTCTGTTGCCGTTACAACAACAAATACTGAAAACAGCATAAAATAAAGATTTAAGTGGGGCTCCCGTACAACAAACGTGATTTTTGACCGAAGTTAAGCAACGTCGGGCGGGGTCAGTACTTGGATGGGTGACCGTTTTTTTTTTTGCCTTTTTTTGCATTATGGTACGGAACCCTTCGTGCGCGAGTCCGACTCGCAATTGCCCGGTTTTTTTCCTTTCCGTCTTCCTCGCGCTATCGCGGCATTTTTGCTACGGCTCATGAGAGCCTGGGATCCGCTTGACAACTAATCCCAAGAATTGGCATAGACACTACTTTTTACGAAAGCGACTGCCATCTGACCTTCCAACCCAGAGGGTAAATTAGGCCTTATCGGGATTAGTCAGGTTTCCTCACGATGTTTTCCTTCACCGAAAAGCCACTTGTAGGTCAAATGATATTTCGTATTCGTACATAAGTTTCATAAGGTACGAGCCGGAAGGAAAGTTGTTGACCGGCTCGCTCTCATTCCATTTTTCTTTTGATTTAAAAATTTTACATGTCACTTTTTAATTGTCATTGTCAAATGGGATCTATGTAGGTTGGTATAGTGGTATACAGACTCATCTTACTATAGTACAGTCATTATAGATTTTGACCCGTGAATAATTAGTTCTTGGATTTTTTTTTAGTAGGTCCCTCGGGGGGGCCACTGGGAGTGTAAATTCAAAAAGTAGGCTTAATCAGGCCGCGTAGCCAACATGCCAATCGCTTACGCTACGTAGCGATCGAAACGCAACTGTCACTGTCGCACTAATATGGAAGAGTGATAAAGAGACACAAAGCGTTTCGTTGTCGAAGCGATAGCGATTGTAACCTTGGCTAGGGGGCCCAGGCTCCTGCGTATATTCAAAAAATGTTTTTTTTCCAAAAAAACGGTTTTCCTTCAATAACTCGGCCATTTTTGATTTTACAGTAAAACCGTAAGGACAAAAATTGTAGGAAATTTGATTCTCTACAAGTTAGTCCAGTCATTATATCCAAAAAACCGACCCTTCCCGTGAATAATCAGTTCTTGGATTTTTTTTGTACGTCCCTCGGAGGAATCACTGGGAGTGTAAATTCAAAAAGTAGACTGAATCAGGGTCCTGTGTATATTCCAAAAACGGTTTTTCTTGAATAACTCTGTCATTTTTGATTTTACAGTAAAACAGTGAGGACAAAAATTTTAGAAAATTTGATTCTCTACAAGTTTGGTCGTCACAATTTTTCTTCTAGGATCGAAAGTTTGGAAATAAAATTTGAAAAAAGCGACAAATTCAAAATATTTTCAACATCTCGTTTATTTTCAACTTTACGACATAAATGAAGAGGACTAAACTTGTAGAGAATCAAATTCTGAACAATTTTGGTTCCCACCTTCTTTCCCCCAAAATCGATATTTTAGAAATTAAACCTGAAAAACGCGACAAATTCAAAATATTATCATTATCTCCTATGTTCCACGCTTTACGGCATAAATGAAGGGAAACAAAGTTGTAGAGAATCAAATTCTGAACGATTTTTGTCCTCACGGTTTTACTGTAAAATCAAAAATGACCGAGTCATTCAAGAAAAACCGTTTTTCGAATATACACAGGACCCTGATTCAGTCTACTTTTTGAATTAACACTCCCAGTGATTCCCCCGAGGGACGTACGAAAAAAAAATCCAAGAACTGATTATTCATGGGAAGGGTCGGTTTTTTGGATATAAGGACTGGACTAACTTGTAGAGAATCAAATTTCCTACAGTTTTTGTCCTTTTGGTTTTACTGTAAAATCAAAAATGGCCGAGTTATTGAAGATAAACCGTTCCTTTGGAAAAAAACCATTTTTCGATTATACGCAGGAGCCTGATTAAGCCTACTTTTTGAATTTACACTCCCAGTGACCCCCCAAGGGACCTACGAAAAAAAAATCCAAGAACTAATTATTCACGGGTAGGGTCGGTTTTTTGGATATAATGACTGTACTACTAGCATTGTGATAAGCCTAATGTTTTATGTAGGTATGTATGAATATGGTGATGTGATTAAGTTTCATAAACCCATCGTGTTAGTGTTAGTGTAAACCCTCTGTGTATTGTGACTGGCTGAGACAACCCTTGCTCAGTTTGACGGGACCTTTATTGTTCTGGGGGCCTACCCCGCACAACGTTCGACGTGTTGCCGCTGTCGCACTTGTAAATTCGTACGTAAGTGTGACAGGGAGGCAACAAGTCGAACGTGGTTCGCGGTAGGCCCTCTGGTGTAGCTCAGAACAATAATGATCTTCGATAATCATAGGTTTAGGGATCAAGGTTAGGGGAATTGTGTATAGTGGGATGTGATTGATGGTTTACCGTCGTGATTTTGCTGTAATGTGAATAGAATACGAGATGCCCTGCAGGAGTAGTCAAGGCGGCAATCGCTTGAGCTACGACAACGAAACGCTTTGTGTCTCTCTATCATTCTTCTATTAGCGCAGAGCGCCACAGTGACAATTGCGTTTCATTCGCTACAGAGCGTAAGCGTTTGGCATGTTGGCGACGCGGCCTGTACACCTAGAGTAAATTTCATGCGATAGATTGACATGACGTTAAGCGTTTGCGTCAAGTATCATTTTGAATGGGATTTTGAGTTTCCAAAACGTCCCGCTTGGCGCGCTGTTCAAAATCCCATACAAAAATAGACATACTCGCAACGCAAACGCGAACGCTCGTGACGCTATCGAATGAAATTTACACAAGGGGTTCTGGGGACCTACCGCGAACTACGTTCGACGTGTTGCCTCCCTGTAGTCCTTGTCATACTTACGTACGAACTTACAAGTGCGACAGAGAGGCAACACGTCGAACGTGGTTCGCGGTAGGCCCTCTGGACAATATTTTGTGGCGCAGTAAAAACGTCCACCGCAACCGTTGGCGACCGAACCTTTTCTACTTTGTAACGCAATATGTCGTATCTACATACGTCACTCATACTGTCATATGACCTTTTGGTTCTGGGGACCGATTTAGTTCCCAATAGCACTTTATTCATTTTCGAATAGGGATCGTGGACGTTTTTTTCAGCCATTAATATGTATTACAGATATTTTTTATCCAGGATAGATGGCAATAAAAACGATCGATAATATTTATTTACGATACAAGGTATTTACGATATATGTATACGAGTATGCATTGTTCGAATTGGGCCGTAAGGCGATATGTCACATAAAAAAAAACTGTAACTCATTTTTGTATATGTTTCTGTTAAACCCCGCTTTTAGTGAAAACACGTTTTTCCTAGTTAAAACTAGTTTTCCGTATCGCCTCGGTGAAAACGCGTTTGCACTAGTTAAAACTAGTTTTCGAGTGAAAACTTGTTATAATATTTTAAACTTTCGCGTTTTGAATACATATTAACTCACATTATAGACGGGTCTAACGCGAATTATATTCAATTACCTTTATTTACCGACGTTTCGACACAGGTTTCACTGGTCGTGGTCGCGGCTGACTGATTGTCCCAGCAAAATGTCAAAACAGAGATTTGTGCATCTACCCGACGAAAAGTGTATGGAAAAGTTTGGGGTAGACATCACATTTTCAAACCACCCACCACACATAATGTTAATTATTGTCAATAGTCCGACACGCAACACTCACAATATCCACGCACTCGTCCGAAGATAGATCCTTTGGCTTTAGCTTCTGTATCACTGGTTCCCAAGTTGGCGATAAGTTGAAACCATCCTCCCTATTAAAATTCCTGGGGTGTTTCTTGATTTCAATTGCTTCTCGCACAACTCGAGGATAATAATGGCGTTCAGTGGAGACGACTTTTGGTCTATGCAACTCAATCCAGTGATTTGTGCCAGATGTAAGAAGATGTTCGGCGATTGCGGATTTGTGTAATTGGCGATTTTTAACTGCCGCTATGTGCTCTTTCACCCTCTCTTGCACGCTCCGTTTAGTTTGTCCAATGTACACACTTCCGCAGCTACAGTCTATTTTGTATACGCCCGGATTTTGGTACGGAATGACATCTTTTGGACTGCGCAACAGATCTGCTACTTTGAATAACGGCTTGTATACAGTCTTGATGGAGAATTTCTTAAGTACTGCTCCAATTTTGTCCGTTATTCCTTTCACATATGGTAGAAACGCTGGTTGTCTGTTGACCTCTGGATGTCTCTCCGTTCTCTTCGGCTTGCGTTTCATCCTCCCACGGTATCCATTCCTCTCCAGTACAGCTTGGACATGGGCCAGTTCACCGTCCAGGTGCTCAGGGTCACATAAGTCGGTAAATAAAGGTAATTGAATATAATTCGCGTTAGACCCGTCTATAATGTGAGTTAATATGAAAACTTGTTGTTTAAAAGTTAAAAAAATAATAAAATACACTGAATATACTTACTGAATTACTTTACAAAAATATTCCCACGGAATTCAAAAGTTCATGCATATTCCTTGTATATTTTATTGGCACTAATGTACTTTATTCGTTCTGCACCAGTTTTAAATTGTAGGTGTGAACATTTAAATTTACAAATTAAACAAGGTTTTAACTGAAGTGTTTTACGTGGGTGTTCATATATTTCATATTGTAAAAGCGACTACTTACTTACTTATAATATTTTAAAACTACATAACGGTATTGAATGAATCAATGAATGAATGAATGAAACTTTTTAAACGAGTAGCAATTAAAAGCATTGTATTATGTGTAGAGTTAAAGGTGACTCAGCTCAGGTAAAAAGCACATCAAATTGTATGAAAGCATCTCATAACAATCAGTCAGATTCATATAATATGTATTCTCATTTCTTTTATTTATTTTATCTCTTTTCCTTTTGTAAGAATTTGATATGTTTTCTGAAAGAGCTACGTATTTGTATAAAGTTATGTACTCACTGAGTATAATTGCATGAATTCTATAGTAATTTAATTTGTATTTTTCTTAATTACTCGTAATGCATGTTAATTATAAGATGTAATAATGTTTTGAAAAGATGTGTCCCGCCGAGTTTGTTGCCGGTCCCATATTGGGATACCCTCCTCCAATTGAGGGGGGATTTAAATCTTCTCGGGGCAGAGGTGTACGGTTGGAGCCGGTAAAGGTTTATTTGACGTTCATAAGCGCATTGTAATATGCCTACTTGAATAAACTATTTTTTATCTTTTATCTTTATCTTTATCTTTTACGACAAACCAAATTGCACCCGTCCAACTGGGTAGGTATGGTGATTATAGTTTTTTTAGTCTACTGTTACTAACAAAATTTACATATAAAGATGTAGTGCATAATATCCTTTGCCATTGTATTTTCTCAGAAACGTTGGTATTATTCATGCTACTTCAGTAATTTTTGTACTGAGATTTACCGAAATAGCATAACACTTTCGTGCGTTTCCGTGACAATACGATGGTAAAGGATTATGCACTACATCAAAGGGCCTACCGCGAAACACGTTGGACGTGTTGCCTGATATCACACTTACGTACGAATTTACAAATTTGTGACGTCCTACGGGTAAAGGTACCTTATGGCGGTTGGCGCTTACACTATTATTAACGCCGCTCCAATATTATTGCGGCGCTATACGACGTAAGAGCCAGTAAGCGCCAATAAGGTACCTTTTGCCGTGGAACGTCACATTTAATGCAACAGAAAGGCAACACGTCAAACGTGTTTCGCGGTAGGCCCTCTGAGCGGCTACCGCGAAAACCGAAATTCGCAAATTGCGGGATCTTTCTCGTTTACTCCAACGAAGGCGTAATAAGAGTGACAGAGAAAAATCCCCGCAATTTGCGAACTTCGATTTTCGCGGTTATAGCCGCGTACATGGTAACTCAATGACTCGCCGTCAACGTCAAAACGCTCACTTTAACGAACGTTCGGACATTGAGACTGACGTCACTGACATCGCATCGGAATCGAGCTCGTCTCGTTGCATTCATTAATTTATTTAATTATAAACACGGCTTTACATTCCAGTTTTAATTCGATGAAGCAATTATTGAAATGTTGGGTAAGTACCTACTATCGTTTATATAAATGCTGTCGATACTCTTATTAAATTTGCGGGGTGCGTTAAATATGAAGGTTTTCATTACACCTAAAGGTGGTTTTGTTAATCCATACTAATATTATAAAAGCGAAAGTGTGTCTGTCTGCCTGTTACCTCTTCACGCTTTTTAAGCCGCTGAACCGATTTAGTTGAAATTTGGTATAGATATAGTTTGAGTCCCGGAAAAGGACATAGGATAGTTTTTATGTCGGAAGTCTTCAGGGATGAAGAGAGTGCAAAGGGGGGTGGAATTGAAAATGTTAATGCATTGCCTTATAATTGAAGTAAGCAATGCGCGATTTGAATGACTAATTGCTATTAGCATTATCAGGCGCTATACGTACTTTAACTGCTGTCACTAATTCCACGCAGACCAAGTTCTGGGCAAAAGCTAGTATTAAAAAAACGCCCCTCGCCTTTTTCTAACTGGGGTAAAAAAATCACGCACGTAAAACAGGTAATATAATTTATAAGGAAATTACACCGCACATCCTGGATGCCTCCGATACCGCGGCGCTTGAAAAAACCAACGACACTTATCTAATTTCCGTTTGCAAAGTTTAGCGCAACGAAATCGGCTCGATTCGGGATGAATTAGAGATTAACTAGATACGATATAGTAAAGATATGTGATGTCCCACGGAAAAAGGTACCTTATGGTGGCTGATGGCGCTTACGTCGTATAGTGCTGCAATAAAAAGTGTTTTTATGTAAGGACTAACATAGGATGTAAGTTTTTCTGGTTAGCTAACAAAAATATGGATCTCATGGTCTGAAATAAACAAATTTTATTTTTATTTATTTTATTTAATAATATTGGAGCGGCATTAATAATAGTGTAAGCGCCAACCGCCATAAGGTACCTTTACCCGTGGGACGCCACATATCTTTACTATATCGTATCTAGTTAATCTCTAATTCATTTCCCGAATCGCGCTGAATGTAGCACAATTCATGCGTCGTGTTGCGTATGAGGGCGGGAATAAGCGCCAGTCGAAAAACGACTTAAAAACGAACAGTTGCATTGAGGCGTTTGTCATTACAAAACCGTTGATATGAATAACGAATTTGAAAAACGGTTTAACCACCATTGGAATGATCGCTGTTTCTGTCATTCCGTAACGTTGACATTAAATAATGAATAAATTTTGTAACATGTGCGGATTGCGAAGGGTAATGTTGGCCGGAAATTTATGTAGAAATTCAGCTCCATATAGGCATTTTATTCGAAAAATATTTTGTGACCTTTTTGATCGTTTACCATTAACGTTATTGACGAATATCAAAGGTTTATACGCATTTTAAATGTATATTTAGTCGTTACACCTAATGCTGCCCGTCATATTATCAAATAAAATAAGGTTAAAGTACTAGTGCTCGACATGCTAATGCCCAATAGATGACACCTTGCTATCACCTCTATTGACAATTACTTAAGTTTAAAGATGACATGTACTGGGACCGCGTCGAGCACCAGTACGTCTACCTTACTGAGTTAAAAATAAAAAGTATCGCAACTGCAGTCCGAGCATGTTTTTTTTTCGTTTTTTATTACGAAAATAAACCAATTCAAGTTAGAACAACACTTTAACTTTGCTTTATTCGGATAAGTAGGTAACACGCCACGGCACGCCTGGTTTTACATTAATCGTAACGGTAAATAACTAAATCATGTTTAATTTCCTACTTATCGCGCGTTACAATAAAAGAAACAAACTATAAACATTGAATTCTTCAAATTAAATCCTTACTAGGTACATGGAAATAGGGTTGGAAATTAAACGTTCATGTAAAAATTGGTCACTTATCAAGCGTGCATTTAACATATACAACAACACATACAACACACGGCTTCCGTCGCCTGGCGGTAAAAATGTGGAAAGTCAGCGTGTAATTCACGAGTAATGCTGGCCGCCAGTTATAAAAAACATAACGTCGTTAACCAGTTACTAAATAAAGTTACTCCGTTACACGTTATAGTGTTATTTTATTGGCTATTTAACGTAACAGTAAATTGTCCAGATGTTATTATTAGCAATGGAAATAATTATTTTCATTAACTGCGCACGTAATTTATGTGTAATATATTTGATAACATTTTGATCGACTTTCAATCCGAAAGTTGTGTGTTTAAACCACGGTTCGTACCAATGAGCTTTACAGAAATTATATACGATATATCATTTGATATTTATCAGTTGATTTTTGGTGAAAACATCGTCAGGAAACCGGACTAATCCCAATAAGACCTAGGTTGGAGGGCAGTCGCTTTCGTTGCCAATTAGTTGCTAAGCGGACCCCAGGCTCCCACGAGCCATGGCAAAAAGCCAGGACAACGCGACCAAGATGATGATATCTGACAGCATTTACACAATCTTGAATGTCATCTTAATGAAGGTTAACGGAATAAGCATTAATAACTTCATAATAGGTCTGCGGTCTGCTTCTACTACAAGCGTCTGTTAAAGATTCTTAAAAAAAACTGTTACTTTAAGAACTGCGTTTTTTAACGATTTAACGGTATTGTGTCCAGCCATTTTTGCGTCGCAACTATAATTATATGACCAACCGTGCGGAGTATTCAGAGACACAAAATATAATACCAAAGCATTTACTTCCTCGACTCATTACAAACACATTTTATAACACACCGCAGTTAACTTTTGTGGACCAACTGTGGAGCAACACTCTGTTGTAAAACTAGGTATGTTAGGTACCTAATGTTACCATGTTGCACAGTTTTCCTTCACAAAAGTTAAATGCGGTATGGATGGCTTAAGACACTCTGGTAGAATTGTTGAATACTTACTCCAGCATTAATACTCGTAGTTCAGCGCAGCGACTGCAAGTTCGACTTACTAATATAAAAAATATACATACTCCTTTTATTCTACGCTTCTGAATAGGTCCCTGACCTCGTACCGGGCACATGTGTAGAATCACGACGCGGAAATACTCACTTTTTAAACGAGAATGTAGAAAAAGGGTTGTAATTTTTTACCTACTGTGACCCGATGTCGCACCGCCACAATCTGGTTTGTAATTTGTGACGCATTGCACTAAATGTATTGTAAGATTTGTAGAAATTAGAGAATCATTCTGTTAACCCTTGTTCTTTTTTTTTCAGGTACTTGCACAGCGGTTTTGTAGGACTTATAGGTATGCCAGAACCACTACCACCAGTTTTGACATTGACAGATACGCTCGTGTCTAAGTAACTTACTTTCTATGCATCTCGCTCGTACTCGCGTGTTAGTACAAGCGAGATGTATAGAAAGTAATTTACGTAGACGCGAGGGTATCTGTCAATGTCAAAACTGGTGGTAGCCGTACAGGACACACTAGTTTTGAAGGTAACCACATATTTAAATTCCGTCGCTCATCCGGCAACTCATCACAAACAATTCTGCCGGCATACTGCACAAGTTGTGTTCTCAATGCCTAGCGAGCGAGGGCGAAACGAGCCAGTAGAGTCGAGCTGAGTGAGCAGCGTCACGTCAAGTGATCCTTTGTCAAAAAGTAGTAATACGAGTATCTGATGGCCTGTTAAAATGCAATATTTTTTTAAGGTCTAGTTAGAAAATTAGCCTTTAAACTACATTAAATTTATGATGCCGCATAACCTTAAAGCGATTAACTGACAGGCTGATATCGTCCGGCGAACTGGTAATCTGTGGGCCCCTCAACTAATAAAGTTTTTGCCGACGCTTGGCAAGCATTCGGAATAACACTGAACTCGGCCACCACGCCGGTCAATTTGTAGAAACTCGGGGACGCGATAAAAGTTGCCAGCGAGTTGATAACGAGTTGCGCACCTGTTTGAAAACGGAATATGAGCTCAAACTAGACCGTGTGGTGCAATTGTTGCCATGTTCAACTAATTATTAACGGTCGACAAAATATCAGTAAATGAATAATATTTTGATGCTGACTTTATATACTTATTACCATCACACGGACGCCCTATTTGCCAAGGCTTGGGAAGTATTCGCAGTGGACGCGATAAAAGTTGCCAGCGAGTTGATAACGAGTTGCGCACCTGTTTGAAAAAGGAATATGAGCTGCTATGATTATCTAGGTATTCATTTTAGCGGTCGACAAAATAAAATTGTATGTTAGTATTTTATTTTATTTATTTATTTATTTATTGGAGAAACAACAGAAGTACATATGCGACAGGATAATAGGTTATATTGATAGGTACATATATAAATGAGATAAACACTTACTTCCTTAAACGCTCTCACTAAAACATACTTAAGATAAACGGACTTAACTAAAACGTAGTTTTACATACAAGTTAACCAAGTGTTGTAGGTAGACCATACTTATGTGAATTATAATATTTATTATAGACGTTCTAAAATTTAAATTAGCGAAACAAGAAAAATATAGAGAAAGTTGAAAATACTGACAACCAATCTGATCAATAATTTAGTAGATTAACAAGAATATTACTCTTATACCGAAATTAATAACTAGATTAACTCTAGAATAGGCCCTTGAGGCATTGTACCAAGGATGCTGGCGGCATTTCCTCGCTGTATCGCAATGCTGATGCGTTGTAATATTGTGTAATAAATAAAATAATATGTGTAAGTTTGGGCTGTTTATTTTATTTATAAATAATAGTAACGCAACAATATGAAATATTTGTAGATAATTAACTAACGTAACTATTTTAAATAGTTATAGATAATCTGATAACATGAAATTACTAATAGGTACAATGTTTATAACGTGTAAATAAACCTTTAGCAAATTTAAACCTTACCACTTATAAGTCTTATAGCAATATAACTCATAATGAAGTAAGTACATATACATGTATATCGAGACTTCGTCACAAACTTCATTAGACAAATCGTACAAAAAAGTAGCTTATCTATAGACCGACCGCTTAAATGAGTCCTCGCCTGCGGGGTACGGGGGCGTCGGGGTAGGACCAATAAGGGCAGCGGGGAAGGTGCGGGCGCCGTACGCCTGCCTCCCGCACCTTCCCCGCCACCCTTAGTCGTCTTGCCACCAATTACGAATAACCTACAAAAGCTTTTACTACAAACCTACGTAATCTGGACTTACCTCGGACTTTTGACATGTATAAACTTCTCTCCTTAGTCCAGGGATAAAGTAAAATGTTCAAGATTTTTTTCTAGTATAATCTGATCTTAACCTACGTTACCTTTCTAAGATAAGAAAAACCTACAAATAAATGGAATGATTGGATAGAATCTTAGACATCTTATTTTTATTTGGAAGGTACGGATTTTGGGTTTGTTACAGTAATGTAGTATCACGATACTATACGTATTTATTTTGTTACTTCGACTGATTATTTGAAAAGACGTTTTTGGAGTAATTAATCCAGCTCTTTAGAAACTATGTATTACGAACCCAAAGAAGAAATTGAATATTACAATTTAAAAAGACATAATTGTATGTTTGTGATAAACTCAAAAAGAACGGGTACTGAACGGATTTTCATGCGGTTTTCACCTATCAATAGAGTGATTCTTGAGAAAGCTCTAAATGTATAATTTGTAAAGGTTTTGTGTAAATTGATTTAGCTACCCGTGCAAAGCCAGAGCTTGTCGCTAGTTATTGATACTCGTTAAGTTTATGAAACGTTAGCGTCTGCGTACCAAAGTTTCAGTAGGTAGTTTAAATATTATGCGTTTTTTTGTCTACATATTTATGAGCCATCCTGTACATATACCTTCGGCTTGTTACGAGAAAATATGGTTACTATGCTTATTTAAACAACTTTACGCGGGATAGGTGCAGTAATATAATGCGGTCAAACGAAAAATTACCCTGTTTTTGGAAGTCCGTTAAATGAAATAGCAAACTACGCCTCAGGACTGTCGCATTGTCATTGTGTTTTAGTCTATTAATGTTGCGGTCTGAGGTTTCCGACCACAGATTACTTTACTCGCTCAAAATTGAGTCTGTTTGGTAGCAAACTTTACACTCGCGAGCAGGGTGATCACCCAGTGGCGCGTGTGGCGTGTGACGCGGCGTCCATGGCGAACAATGTATTGTGTTTTACGAGCAGCACTAAGGACCGGTACAAATTGCAGTCAGGTTGCAGTCCGTCTGTATCGGCCCTATAAGCCTATAGGCCGGTCTGTCAAGCACACATTATATTAGAGGACATGGAGTTTTCACATTGTCCGATACGATATCGTTGTATATGACTACAATGAAGCAAAAAGTAAAAAAGTGCCCTTCTACATTTTTAATTGTATTCAACCTAATTGTATTTGTAATTGTATGGGGACCTAATCGTTTGGTATCTTGGCTAGACCCTCTGGGCTGTCGTAGGATAAAAATGACGTGTAACTCTTTTTAGATTCCGCGGGCGGCGGAATAAATCAAAATAATGCGACTTTCTAATTACTTACCTACTGCGCGACTTCGTATTTATACGAAGCGAAGTGAAGTGAGCTTCATAATACGATGCGGCATCTATGATAAATAGTTTTCAACTAACCACCGCTCTTCTATTTCACAGCAAATCTAATTTACCTAATCACACCGGATTGAAATTTCAATGGAATAGATAGTTTTGTAAGCTGTATAAATGCTCGGTATTTCTAAAGATTGTGCTTGTCATAGGACCTTTATTTGCAGGTAAAATATTACGGCGATGAAGTGAACCTAGACGATTTAATAAATGGGTGCTTTTGTGATTCTATTCTCTTATTCCTCGCGTTATCCCGGCATTTCGCCACGGCTCATGAGAGCCTGGGGTCCGCTTGTCAACTAATCCCATGATTTGACGTAGGCAACTAGTTTTTACGAAAGCGACTGCCATCTGACCTTCCAACCCAGAGGGTAAACTAGGCCTTATTGGGACTAGTCCGGTTTCCTCACGATGTTTTCCTTCACCGAAAAGCGACTGGTAAATATCAAATGATATTTCGTACATAAGTTCCGAAAAACTCATTGGTACGAGCCGGGATTTGAACCCGCGACCTCCAGATTGCAAGTCGCACGCTCTCACCGCTAGGCCACCAGCGCTTCTTTTTTTTTTCTTCTTCAGCGCTTTTTTTGTGATTCTATTCTATTTAAACATAACTCAAGCACGTACGTAACAACAGCTCAAGTACGTACGTGTAAGTTTTGTTTACAAACCATAACTAACATAGGTATACCGGGTGTGGCCAATAATATGAGCAATTAAACCGTAAGCTGTACTCCTCATACTGACCAACATTTGTACAGCGACTTTTAAAAATAACTTGTGGTTTGATTTTTAATACACTTTAAAGTTTATTCTAAGACGCAATGTATTGCGAATTTTGTTATGTTTAAGGCGTGACAAGCAACGTCAATCACAATGAAATGGCGTGGCGATGGCGTCCATTGAAGATAATGTTTATTTTGTATGAAAAATAGGGAGACTAAATACTTCATAATTTTTAAAAGTTGTTGAACAAATGTGTCACCGTTTGAGGAGTGCAATCTATGTTTTAATTATTTGCTTGTGTTACAGGCCACACCCGGTATAATATTCATACTAATATGTATTAGGTATGAATGAAGTGTGTCTGTCTGTTACCTCTTCTTGCTTAAATCGCCGAACCGATTTAGTTGAAGTTTGGTAGGTATAGAGATAGTTTGAGTCCTGGGAAAGGGCATAAGATGGTTTTTATCCCGGAAATCATTTCTTGAGAGGGTGAAAATTCCTTCCACCCCGGAACTGAGATAATTAATTGATGCGTCGCCTGATAAATTGATGTAAGCATTATGCTCAAATCGGATGATACACTTTATCAATGCTTTATAACTGTCTTGGGAGATAAAGGAGTTTGTATAGGGAATCATTAAAAGCAGATCTGTTTTTAATGATTCCAATTGGAACAATACACTGCTTTTTTGGGTAGTTGTTTAAAAAGAAGCTACCCAAATTTACTAATTCCACGCAGACGAATTCGCGGGCAAAAGCCAGTTTGCGATATAGAATGCACATTTTAATGTGACATTTCCTTATGAAATAAAACTATTCGTATCGCGTTTCAATAGTTTTATTTCATGAGTAACTATCACGGTAACCGAAGACAATATTGTGATATTTCCTTCATAAATGTTTTGTGGCATTGTCATAATCTCATTAATGGAATAATTAAGAGCACTTCCCAAACTTCTGAAGACTCGACACAGTTTCATTACAATCGTAATAAAAGTTTTCCAGTGGCAATTTAATTAATGTCAGAGCTGATATAAATCTCTTAGTGTTCTGAATTCAGTTGTTATACAATAATTCACGTTTTATTATTGTCATCGTCTGTTGTAAGCACTTGCCAAAGGAATTATTTGAATATTATTTTGGTATCTTTATTGTTTAGAAATTACAAAATAAAATTTGATAACCACTAGCTTGTTAGAGAAACATCGTGAGGAAACCTGCATACATGCGCGAAGAAATTCAAAAGTACCTATGTGAAGTCTCCAACGCGCTTTGGGTCAGCGTGGGGACTTTAGCACAATTATTCTCTCGCACAAGAGGAGGCCAGTGTTCAGAAGTGGGACTTATTAGATTATTTGAATGTCTTTCTCCTACACGGGACATTGTGTACAATAATGTCCCAGACATGTCTTTACCGGGTAAAGACATGTCCGGAACAATAGTGATCGGACATTCGGAAGGCGTGCGCGGAGCTGAAGCCAACACGTAGAGGCTATTTTGAAACTGTATCATCCCGGACTTTATTATTACTTTCTCTATTTACCTTATGTCAGGATTCTTACAATATTTTCACAAATAAATAGAAAAGATATATCAAACGCGGATTCAACAACCGTCCTCAATTTCCAAATATAGCAGCTTTGAATATTATTTCTCCGCCGGTAACGGCGGTAACTCAACAAACTACATAGGTTATATCTTTGTATCTTTAGGTATAAAAAATAAACAAAAACTACTATCAAATGGCTCCTTTAAGCCAGTTGATAAGGTAGAAGAAAACATTACACGATCAAATAATGTAGGTTAAATTCTGATCGTTCAGTGACTGATCCAGGCAGTATTTGGTCAGTTAACCGATAAATGTTATAACTACCTGAAAGTTAGTTAGTTGTTAGTTTAGGTTAAGACATTAGTAACAATTGGATTTGTCTGTATTGTACCTATCCGAAAATGTACAAATTGTTTGTTTACTTTTATTTAAATATATAAAGATACAGACTATAGGTATATTTTGATGTCAATACTTGGTTCCCCATGCCGATATTTCAGTCACCGACAGGCATTGTTCCGTTTGCAAGGGACAGGCCATTACCCAACTTGGGAGAGGTCGGTAACGTGTTAATAAATAGATTTATCAAATCCCGGAGAGGGTTATTTCGATAAAACTAGGACGACGTGTAGCTAAACACGTAGGTGTAAGGGGATTATTTCTTAAACTCCGTTTAAGTGATTCTGGAATTTCAAGTACTTAATCTAAATAAGATGACCCCTATTCGACTAGCGATAACTGACGTATCACAAGTTGATCTCCCGTTGATGTGGGAAAAATTGTGAGTTGTCGAATACGTGCAGCTGTCAAAATTTGACATTAGCAATCCACAGTTAGGTGACAACTAAACCAAACCCCGAGTTCAGCAAATGATATACTCGTATATCCACAGTTGATCGCATCAAAACTTGATAAAATCAACAAGCGATTAAATTAAGAGGTGATTTGATGTGGATACGAAATCTGACAGAATATTTACTGGCACAGTGGCAATATAGGTTGCGGAGCAATACCTAAAGGTACCGTTAGGACACAAATTGCGCCAGCAATATGCTTTCATTTCAATTGTACATTAAATTCGAAGTTTCCTGCAGTAATTCATATTTGGTGGTGCAACGCTGAGACTCTTACCACACAAACAATCGCGCCATTCGCCATTCAATCGCCATTCGGCGAATATACAATTCCAATTAACATTATAAATGGTTCCAAATGTGACCTTAAACTAAAACCAGGATAAAAATTCCCGTTTCACAAAGATAAATACGCAAATTTTTCATACACTCGAAATATTACCGAGGAAATGTTCCGTATAAAATTGTGTAAAGGGGAAACTCAAGAGATGCAAGGCTCTGCACAATGGCCGGCAATTTGTAGCTCTATCTTGTTGCTTTATTTTTCTTTACATCTCGTAAAACGTCTGCAATTTTACTACTACAGTTTAAACTCACGAATTTACAAGTAGGTTAGGTAGTAGTGGGTAGGCAAGAAATGCCGCGCTGCTACAGGACTTAAGCCCTATTTAGACGATGCGAGAACACGCATGCGAGTTTCATTATATTGCCGTTTTTGATCGGTAGGTTGAATTTGACGTTTAACCAACAGTCCGCAATGTAACTAGAATTGCATGCGAGTTTGCGCGCCGTCTAAATCAGCCCTTATAGCCGGCGATGCGTGACCCCATACCTAATCACACAAGCGCCGCAACAAAAATCTATTAGGCCCACTTGCACCATCCCACTAACCCGGGGTTAAGCGGTTATACCGTTAACCTAATGTCAAATTGTATGGCTAACCATGGCAACTCCAGGTTTAACCGGTTAACCCCGGGTTAGTGGAATGGTGCAAGTGGGCCTTATATGTACAACAGATAATGTTGCCAATCATGATGAGTTAGCCCTGGAAAGGTAGTTACACAAAACATTAAATTATAAATAATGGGCCTTTTCTAATATAAATTTAATAAGATATAGGTAAATTTACACATAATATATGCAGGAATTCTACAAACATTATAACCGGGAGTAAGCAAATAAAGAGGAAAAGAGTAACCCTGTTTTTATGTCAAAGTATTTTACCTGCAAGCATAACAATTTTTGCCTAAAATTAGTAAAAAGTGAAATCAACTTAAAGAAATGTTATAGATACTCGTGGGTACATGTAAAGCTAATATGTATTAATCTACAACAGAGGGTTCCGCGACACCCCTGCAGGGGTTCCGCAAGAATTTAGAACACTATGCTTTAGTCGCCTCGAAAATTTTTATGTAGGGTTAGGTTAAATTGTACGTACAATGTAGGGTTCCATCAAGTATTTCGCTTTCCAAAAGGGTTCCGTCAAAAAAAAGATTGAGAACCGCTGATCTACAAAGTAGGTATTTCTTAATTTGCTTTTTAGAAGTACTCAATACCTTGTGAAGCTTCTTCTACAGCCGGAGCAAAAGTTGAGAAGTTTAATATAGCTGACGTTGGGTAAATAAAAATAATTAAGTTTCCGTTGATTAGAGTTTACGATGAAATTTTTAATTAACTTTCCAGTGGTTTGAGAGCCAACGGGTTTTCTGTATTAAATTAAATCAGGGCTTGGGACCGGTATTTTTAAAAACCCTCGAAATAGCCTAATTTTTGAAGAACGTAATACTACCGGTATTTTTGTATAGGGTTACCGGTTTCCGACCCCCCCCCTGGTCTATATTCTAAAAATTCACATTCTTATTATTTGATAGTTAATAAAGTAACATCGGATATTTTTAAATTCTTATATTTAAACATTTTCCAATTAAAACTAAAAGGTCCTCTTTTTTTGCAGTCCGATAATGTTTGTGCGACTGTTAAGTAATAAATAATCCTAATCCTAACCTAATGACTGGATGCACCTACCAATTAAAATGTAAAACAATCATGACATGTAACTTGGCGTTATAAATAAACTATTTGTATTTGTAAATGTCTAATTATCTGCAGTTACATATATTTCGTTATCTACACACATATTATATGTATAAGCTTTCTATGATGTGTTACGACCGCCATTGTGCTATTTGCTCACACACTCAATAAAACGTTATCTCGACTTATAATAGAAATGAGGTCAAATCAAACAATATTACATAAAATTGTATAACTATAATTAAGTCGTTAGCGGGACATTTATCCTTAACACCAAAAACGGTTATTTACTAGCAATTCCTCTCGCACTTTCCACTAATTACATTGTAAGTCATCCATTTAATTATTTCGCGTCTATTCTGACCATAAACGGTCAGAGATAAACGAGCTGGCCGTAATATATTATCGTCACCTCCGTCACTCAACCGTCACTACTAGTGACGTCCCTTTCTCTTAGTTTTACCAAGGCAGTAACTTCACTCCTTGCCGTGGCGGTACAAAAGCTTAAATATCCCGCGTCCTTAGTGCTCGGAACCGGTACCGAAATACCGGTTTATATCGTTTCTAAGCCATTTAATATAACGTTCGTTCAAAACCGGGTAAATGATGGCACGCGAACTATAAAAAATCGTTCTATCCGTGACATCTGTAAATGTAGTGCAATAAAATACAATACAATACTCTTTATTGCACACCTCACATACACGTAGTTTACAATAAATGTACAATAACATAAACAGAGACAATAGAAGTAACAACAGGCATTCTTTTCTATCGGTTTTTTACGGAAATGTTCGAACGCGTCTTGCTATTTCAGTCGGTCTTAGCCCAAAAAGTAACTACTGAGGTTGACTAAAGTAGCATGACAAATGCGAATGTTTCCGAGAAAATACCAGTACGAACGAAATGTTATGCTTCGCGGGAAATGATATACCTACCTATGTAGTACCGGTTAAATTCGTTTTCATATAAGGTATTTGTAATAGGTGTATGTAATATGGGCCTTCTAAAAGAGATGTAAAATTCTTTTCATTACCGGTTCACGAAAATGATTTGAAAAATAAAACAGTTTTCGAACCCTGCTCGCGTCACATCACTAGCCCTGCCATGCGTGTGTGTAGTTCCATTTGCATGACTAATTAGCAGGGGTCGTACAAAAAGTGCGGATGACGTCAAACCACTTATAGGATGATTTCAAATAGTATTTTTGATTTTCATAAACAATTATCACTTATCATTTATCAACCTCTTTATTAAACGATATCGCCACTTGAAATGAGTAAGTACGTTTTTGACTGACACATTGTCAATCAGATGAACAATAAATTGACTTCGTTATTGTTTAGCTATTGTATCTTCACGATTATATTTAGCTAAAATTTATATTTATACGTACTAATGTATAAGAAAACGCTCTAAAATGTCATCTTTACTCGAATATTGTGGCAATTTTCCGTTTTTGGAGGTACGTGACACGGAAGTTTAAATACAAACTCAAACATCATCCTGTGTGCAAGTTTACGTCATTTTTACGTCATCCGCACTTTTTGTCCGACCCCTGCTAATTAGTTGCGACGACCCTGTTTATATTGAGTATTGATTGGTCTAATCACGTCTCAGGTCGTCAAAGGATTGCGCAGTAACTATTTTAGGACCTAATCTAGGGATATATAGTAGGTATATACAGTCTGTCCCTAAAATTAATGCCAAGACTTAAAGGACTTATAGAACAGCTGATGGGCTTACAAGATTAAGCAAAGTTACCCTTAATTAAAATCTCTTTTTTAGGGTTCCGTACCCAAAGAGTAAAAACAGGACCCTATCACTAAGACTTCGCTGTCCGTCCGTCCGTCCGTCCGTCCGTCTGTCACCAGGCTGTATCTCACGAACCGTGATAGCTAGACAGTTGAAATTTTCACAGATGATGTATTTCTGTTGCCGCTATAACAACAAATACTAAAAACAGAATAAAATAAAGATTTAAATGGGGCTCCCATACAACAAAAGTGATTTTTGACCAAAGTTAAGCAACGTCGGGAGGGGTCAGTACTTGGATGGGTGACCGTTTTCTTTTTGCTTTTTTTTTTGTTTTTTTTTTGCATTATGGTACCCTTCGTGCGCGAGTCCGACTCGTTTAGGGTTCCGTACCCAAAGAGTAAAAACAGGACCCTATTACTAAGACTCCGCTGTCTGTCTGTCACCAGGCTGTAACTCATGAGCCGTGATAGCTAGACAGTTGAAATTTTCACAGATGATGTACTTCTGGAGCCGCTATTTATAACAACAAATACTAAATACAAAATACAGTAAATATTTAATGGCTCCTCTACACGATGGGCCAACGCCGGGCACTCCAAGGGACGCAGCCATGCGGTAGAATGAAATAGCAATATCACTTGCTCCATCTAACGCATAAAAGCGTCCTTTGGAGTGGCCGGCGTTGGCCCATCGTGTAGAGGAGCCATAAGTGGGGCTCCCATGCAACAAACGTGACTTTTTTGGCGTTATTGCGTAATGGCTTAGAGAAAAGAATACATAGAGTGCTCACTCCATACATCAGTTTTGGTACCAAAACGACTATTATTTTCGCAGTCGACATCTAGCATCGAGTAGTGGAATTACCAGTACGTACTGTTACTCGAGTCTTGAGTAGCGTTTAAAAAAGACTCAATAAAAGGCTCGACTCTGGACTTAAAAGACTCGGAAGTTTGTTAAGCGCAGTCTCGTAAAAACGAGTCAAATTTAGACTCATAAGACTCGAGTTCCTACCAACACTAATTTTACCCAAAAAAGCAGTAACGGTTTAAATCATTCAGGGCTTCCGAGGCTAAACAATAAAATCATAAAATCAAAAGAAGAATGATTGATTTCAAATTCAGAACCCGAAATAAAATTCGAATTAAAAGCACATTCAAACCTCGTACAACACGCTAAACAAAGAACACAAAAAACAAATTTCAGTTGTAACTGGACTTCAGGTAAACCTAATCATTTACATGGAACGTTCACGAAACATTTCACTTGTTTTCATATTGTATCTGGGGCCATTATCTTTGCTAGGGCACAAGATCAAATAATTATAATAGATACGCCACTCTATAGTTTCAAAGTTATTAGGTTATTACTTACTAGCAACGGGATTTCGTCTGCGTTGATTAGTATAATATAAAATGTAATTTTCTAGCAGAAACTTAACACGCTGTAGTATAGTTAGACGCAGACTCGGTAATTTTTAATTTATACGTCATAATTGACGTTGAAAATAACACTAACACTAAAATCAACTCACTCGTGCGACTGTACGCGGCGTGCAGCTATCGTGAGCGGTACACTCATACACTGTTTGTGCTTGAAAATATATATTTAAACCTTCCCCAAGAATCACTATTGATAGGTGAACCCGGGTAATCCGTTCAGTATCTAGTTTTTGTGTTTATCCTGAACATACATTCACACAAAGGGCGATTGTGAACTACAATGAATTTTACTGTCCGGCAGTCCGAGTTTTTACGGTTCGATATGGCACGACATTAAATTTAATGTAGGTACATAGTACTTAGCTTGTGCACTAGACGTAATTTTACCGTCCGAAATCCGGGGGCGGGCTAGGAGGGTGTGTGTTTCATGCTACGGACGAGTGCACAAGCCAATCATCCGTTTTTTTCATGCCATATCGGACCATGAAAACTCGGACTGCCGGACAGTAAAATTCATTGTAGTGCACAATCGCCCAAAAGACGCGGCGCGGCGGGGGACATTGTGTTATAAGGTGTAGTGATTTAAAAGTGCCGTATCTACTCTATTTTTACATAATCTATGTCAAGGTTTGGTCAATCAGATAAGCAAATGCTCGCCCTTTAGAGAAGCAGTGAAGCTTAAGTTTTATAACTTCAAAGGGTTCTAATATAAAAAAGCAATATGTTGAAGCCAATATTCTCATTTCATTTGTTACCAGCAATATTGGCAATTTCGTTCGAGTCTAAATTGAGAAACGGTAGAAATGAGTCTTTTGACGGTTACAAAGAGATCTGTGTGATCCAACACGTGTGTTATGGCGTTGAAAATTTAAAAAAAATATTGGTAAAATATATAAGAGAACGACTTCGTTTGTCTTTTTTATACACGTTGGCCAAAAAATAAGTGCATTCCCGTTGCCAGGGAGGTTTTGGGATTATACTGAGCAACTTTTACTATGGAACCAATCCCGAATAAAATTCGCAAAAAAATTACCCTTCATAGAAAAAGGACCAGCCAAAATGTATGGAACAGCCAAAATTTTTTTTTCGGTTTGGTCCCATAATAAAATTCCGGGAGCATAATGGAGCATTCCACGGGCTGTCCCGTACAAACGCATTGTATTTCCGGTGTTGCGACTTTTTTCTCGGCATTTAAAGCAGGCGATTATTTTACTGTGCATATTTTTGACCATTTGTCATAGAAAAGGAATCTCTTATACCTTTAAATCTTCAGAAACTTCGCGTTTGTACGGGATAACGGTAGACAATTTCATGGAATGCTCCATATATTATGTTTTGTTTAATTAAATTTTTTACACGTTTGAATTTAGAATCTGATAGCTTTATCTTTCTAAATCAAGCTTTTTATTTAGTACATAATGAAAACATATCGTGCTTGTTGACTTTATTTCAATATTATACCGCATAAGGTCCCCGGTAAAAATCCTCATGCATGGTTCTGCGAAGTTCTTTTTTAATCCAAAAAAACGAAAAAAAAAAACAAAATTCATTTTACAAGTTACACATTTTATAAACAGAACCCTAGAACTAATAAAATAATCTTTCTTATCAGCGCTAAATAAACTTTAACCTACAATACTTAAAGTCCATATTCGAAATACTGCTGTTAACGGCAAACTAGGTACATTTAGTGTTGGTTAAGACTGAGTCTTTTGAGTCCTCTGCTTCAAGACTCTGCTCAGTTTTGTAGACTCTTGTAATTGAAATGAAGCTTGAGTCCTTAACTTGTTAGAGACCATGAGTCTTTAGTAAACTTTGACTCCTTTTCAGATAGCTCTCAATTTATTTACAAAAAATATCAGAATACTATACTTGTTTTCATATAAATAAGCGTTTTCTAAAATAAATATTGAAAACCCGATTCTCACAGATCCTGGTCTTTTGGGTTCTTTCAACTCAGAATCACTAGCATATTCAATCCTGATGATAAAAAAACGTGTCCCAAAAATTTGTATGAAAATTGTACATTCCAATACGTCACGTCCATTCTTCTTCTTCAAGTGCCATCTCCGTCCAGGAGGTCGGCGACCATATGTCTATATGTCTCTCTATGTTCAGTCATGCGAATTAGTCCATCTATGCTCTTCACTTTTAACCAGTCTCTTATATTTTCAGTCCATGATGTGCGCCTTCTACCACGGCCACGCTTCCCTTCAATTTTTCCTTCAATTATTAATTTCAATAGGTTGTATTTATTGTTTCTATATATATGTCCAAAATATGCTGCTTTTTTCTTCTTTATTGTTGATACTACCTCTAAGCCTTTTTTCATGATTTCCAAAACTCTGACATTAGTTATTCTATCAGTCCATTTAATTTTGAGCATACTTCGATAAATCCACATTTCAAAAGCCCTTAGTTTGTTGACCAAATTCTTTTTCAGGGTCCAGCTTTCGGAACCATACATAAGAATTGGGATGATGTAACATTTAACCATGCGCCACCTCAGTTTTAGGTTTATTTTCCTGTTAGTTAGAAGTTTCCTCATTTTCTGAAAGGTGTTTCTGGCTATTTCAATTCTCGTCCGTATTTCCTTCTCTGATTCCCAGTCCTCATTTAACCAACAACCCAGGTACTTATAACTTTTTACTCTGTCTATTATTTTATTATTTAAGGATAGTGGTCTAAGTGTTTCTGAAATTGGTGTTTTACTAACAATCATGTGTTTTGTTTTACTTGTGTTTATCTTAAGTCCATATTCCAAAAGTGTGTTATTCAGTTTTTGCAGCATTATTTGAAGGTCTTCAGGGTTAGTAGCAAATAAGACGGTATCATCAGCGTAACGAATGTTCTGTATCAATTTGCCATTTACACGGATCCCAAGATCAAGTTCTTCAAAAGCCTTTTTAAAAATCACCTCCGAGTACAAGTTGAATAAGCAGGGTGACAAGATACAGCCCTGCCTTACGCCTTTCTCTATTTGAATTTCTTCAGTCAGAACGTTATTAATTTTGATTTTATCTTTTTGTTTCCAGTATAAGTTCTCTATAAATTTAATGTCGTTACCATCTATTCCAATTGATTTTAATATATTGATTAATTTAGCATGATTCACGTTGTCAAATGCTTTTTCGAAGTCGATAAAGCACATATGAACATCTACTTGAACATCTAGACATCTTTGTACCAAAACTTGGACTGCTACTAAGGCATCTCTAGTACCTAGTCCGGCTCTAAACCCAAATTGTGTGTCACTTATGTTTTCCTCTATTTTCTTGTAGATTCTTCTTTGTATGATTTTTAAAAATACCTTCAGGAAATGACTCATCACGCTGATCATCCGATGATCGCCGCAGCTTTTGGCATTGGCCTTTTTAGGTATTGGTGTGAATATTGACAAGAGCCAGTCTTCAGGGAGCATATTGTCTGATTGATAAAATTTGTTAAATAATGAAACTAAATTATCTATATTATAATCATGTATCAATTTTAATACTTCCACCGCAATTCCATCGGGACCCAAAGCTTTTCTACGCTTCATATGTTCTAAGGCTGATATAAATTCTGATTTCAGTATTGATGGACTCTCTAAGTTGAGATCGCTTAGAGGTTCAGTCGGTATCCTATCATCTTTAAAAAGATTTAGAACATAATCTTGCCAGACTTCGCAGGCCTCTTTTTTATCAACAACAATGTTTCCATTTTGATTTACGAGTGTACCCTGAAATCTCTTATTATTTAAGTCTGTGAACTCTTTTACCTGTTTGTGCAGATTAAAACTATCATGGATCTGTTGTAATCTTTCTATTTCTTTACATTTATTAGTCAACCACTGTTCTCTTGCAATTGTGATTTCCCTGTTAATTTTTATATCTGTTTCATTATATTTATCCTCATTTATGTTTTTATAAGTCCGCCTTTCATTCATTAGTATTAATATATCATCGGTCATCCATTCTTGTCGCTTTCCCGTGTCTTTACTAGTTAGTTCTTCCGATGTTATATTTCTTATTTCCGTAACAAGATCTTTATATGTAATCAAGGGATTGTTCCCCTTCTCGCATATAGGTTTTATATAGTTGTTAAGTTTAACACTCACTGAAGTTTTAACTCACGTCCATACAAGTGAAAAATTTTGTCATAATAAAACGTGACGTACTTAATGGAATGGACATTTTGGGACATCTTTTTTTAATGGAAGGATGGAGAATGCTGTCGATTCTGAGTAGAATGAGCCCAAGAATATCCAGATTTGAAAGAATCAGGTTTTCGATATTTATTTTAGAAAAGGCCCAAATTGATTTCTCAAATGTACAATAACGCATATTTTCTTTACTTTTATTTAGTTAAAACCGATAAAACTGTTGGCGGAGTCTTTTACGTAGGCAATTTTTTGACTTGCGCTCACAAGACTCGACTCCGGACTTAAAAGACTCGGAAGTTTTTTAAGCACTGAGACTCATAATAACGACTCGAGTATAATATTCAAATGTAGACTCAAAAGACTCGAGTTCCTACCAGCACTAGGTACATTCAGGACCGGAAGCGCACTTATTATCGCATGTATAAAGCATTTCCTTGTTTATACAGAGCACGCCATCTTGGCTATTCAAGAAGCCTAATTTACTGACCACTAGGAATATTCAGATATTTTTTTTAATAATTTATACGGATAAAATAAATAAAATAAATAAATAAATAAAGCGTTTATTCACAAGATTTTATAGCGTGATGCCAGATTTACACATTGATTATTTTTATTGGCAGTTTTGTTGTTTCTTCTACGGTTTAATATAAAACTTGAAATACTACAGTCTGGGATAACAAAAATAACAAAATTATAATTCCGATATTTATGTAGGTATCTATTATATAACTTCTAGCCGCCACGAAGCCTTATAGGCTTCCCATTCGTATTAATATTTATTTATTTTGACAAAACTAAATTAAATGTCTCTTGGCAAATATTGAAGTGGGCGGTTAGATATCCTATATGACCAATCGGACAAAAAATTGCTATTCTTAGGGAGAGTCCCTTTTCTTCATTAATATACCTTCGTATAGCAAAAAACAACGAAAAAAGGTACTTTTTCATACAATTTTATCCACTAACTAAATCTTAACATATCACGTAGATTTTGATGTCGATCGCTTTAGCATATAATTTATTCTAGGTTTATAGGTGTCGCTTAATTTTTTTTTATGTGTTGCAAACTTTGAAAAACGTAAAATCTATAAACCTAGTTTTTCATTATGTCAATAACATACTAAAAAAACCGGGCAAGTGCGAGTCGGACTCGCGCACGAAGGGTTCCGTAACATAATGCAAAAAAAAAAACAAAAAAAAAAGCAAAAAAAAAACGGTCACCCATCCAAGTACTGACCACTCCCGACGTTGCTTAACTTTGGTCAAACATCACGTTTGTTGTATGGGAGCCCCATTTAAATCTTTATTTTATTCTGTTTTTAGTATTTGTTGTTATAGCGGCAACAGAAATACATCATCTGTGAAAATTTCAACTGTCTAGCTATCACGGTTCGTGAGATACAGCCTGGTGACAGACGGACGGACGGACGGACGGACGGACAGCGAAGTCTTAGTAATAGGGTCCCGTTTTACCCTTTGGGTACGGAACCCTAATAATAGGGTCCCGTTTTACCCTTTGGGTACGGAACCCTAAAAACATGGAGAATGTAAAATATTTAGAAGTGGAAAAGCGTTTTCTCTTTTTGTATGGACGAGTACGTGCTATAACTAGGGGAAGTACCTAAGGTAAGGTAAGTCTTAAGGAACATTTTATAAGTGTCTAACCGAAGTTTCGGCAATATTCAGTTTTTATAGGTTTCAGCATAAAAATCATAGTTCGGTCAACAATTGCCGAAAATTTCGGCCGCGCGCCTTTTAGATAGTGCCTGGCCAAAATTTAGGTTTTAACATCGACAGGATTCGGCATTAAGAACCTTTTCCGACCGTAACACTAATTTTGTTCAACTTATCGAGTTGTAACAAAAATACTCATTATAATGAACCCTCCGAATGAGTTAAATTGTGTTCGAGACCACTGAATGCAAGAAAATCAGAAGACTGCTTTAAAATTTTTACGCTTGCGCGGCGCCGGGCGAGATAAAATACCGCTGGGGTATCTCGTTCGGATGCACAAAGCTAAATTGCATTGGTTTGCAGGAAAATTTAACACTGCACCGGGAGAATACTTCAGAATAAATATTATAGGACATAAATAAATATAAATATTATAGGACATTCTTACACAGATTGACAAAGTCCCACAGTAAGCTCAAGAAGGCTTGTGTTGTGGGTACTCAGACAACGATATATATAATATACAAATACTTAAATACATAGAAAACACCCATGACTCAGGAACAAATATCTGTATCATCATACAAATAAATGCCCTTACTGGGATTCGAACCCAGGACCATCGGCTTCGCAGGCAGGGTCACTACCCACTAGGCCAGACCGGTCGTCAAAAGTCGTCAGAATACTGAAATAAACATAATAGACCACTGTAGTCTAAATGCAAAATAAAATGGTGGTATCGGTAACACGAATTCATGTAAGAAGCTCATTGGTGCACTCAAAATGCACTGAGAGTCATCTCATCATCATCATCATCATCATTATTATTCTTAAGAGCCTAGCTCTTGTCGGTGGAGTAGTCGCCATTCCGTTCTTCTCTCTGCCACTGTTTTGAGCTCCTGATAAGTCACTACGTTAATTCTCTCTTAAGCCTGGTCAATAATCAATATAAGATTCATCTCAATGGTATTAAAATGACATTTTACAATTTGGTATTCGGTATCGGTTCGGTATTCTCAGCTCTATTCACGAGGCTTAAGTTTTTTCGTCTCTGTGAAGCATATTCGCTACATACTGGGTGCGTTATTCAGATTTTTTGATTTGTTCAGTGCATCTCGCGCACCAATAAGCATCACGAACGATCGTACAGCGAGCGATTGTAAGCGTATGTACTGAAATTTAATGCTCCTACTAAGTGTTTGTAGCGTACAGTCGCCATCAGATATATCGGAGCGGCCAAGGTGCTCAAAAATATCTAAACACGCACTCATGATTGTAAATACATATTGATTTAGGATATTTTTCAAACTTATTTTGTAAGCAATAATTGTACATGCCATGTATGGTGGATTTCAGCGGACAGTCGGACACTTTATTTTTTGTGTAACATCCAATTGTTTCTTACCTGAAATCGTGCAAAATAAATATCATTTCATTTCATTTCATTTCTACTGCCTTGACAACAGTGGCGTGTTCAGATATTTGTGAGCAACTTGGCGGCTCCGATATATCTGATGGCAACTGTACGCCGTAGCCGTAGTCCGTAGCATTTCGACTACGAGCCTACGGTTAAGCATTCACTGGCAGATACACATGCTACGCGTGTAGCCAATGTCGTGCATTTTCACCTTTGTAGCAAAACGAGCCAATCTGCCCAATTCGAAGTGACGTTTCTTCAGACAAAAACGTCACTTTTCACAATGACACATCTAATCCATATCGTATTAATTGACGTATCTTAAAGTTCGAATCGGGCCGTACTAGCCAAGAACCCGCCTAGCGGGTCGCTGGCGTGTGTTAAAATAAAAGAAAAACTTAATAGCAGTTTATGTACATACATACACTCAATGATGGCTGTATCTGGATTGAACTTACATATGGTAACATCAAAGAGAATAGATAGTGTAGAGGGGTCCTGTCATAGTAAATTTTGTAGTCACTATAAATTTACTGCCATCTATCGACACACGACTAAAACTCAAAATAAACACGTATAAAATTATCAAAAAAAAATGTATATAGATGGATAAATGATTTTATTATTTTTATATTGTTTTGACCCATGCTCATTCACTGATATCTATGTGTTAAAATTGTGAAATATGAAACGGTGTCGTCACGCCATCTAGCAGAGCATAGGCCAAAGGTGTGTGCGCCATCTATGTGAGAATGACTATTTCTTGATTTCCGAGGCACGTTTTTTCCTTAGACTTTATTCATCTTATACGAAGTTACATATCCCATATAACCATTCCAGTCGCAGAATCATCAAAGTGGTAACTAAATGTCAGATGTGTCGTAACAGAGTCCACACAATGTGTCTAGAATTGTTTCGAAACAAAGTGTCGTCGCCGTGTGTACACTTTTCCGTAACAAGGTGTCGACACATTTGTGTGCACTTTGCGTGCGGTTTGCGACTAAATCTGACAGCAAATTTGTGACAGCAAATGTCAATATAAAATACCTCTTGAAAACCAAGGTTTGTCAAACTACTATTAGTGTCTCGTGTGCTCGTAAGTAATTCTAGTAAGTCATCATGGGCGATGCAAATGATAATAATCGACCAAAACCATATAAACACCCAACACCCGTCAACCTTTTACAGAAAAGTTTTTAAAGAAATGCAATAAGCTACTTAGGTCAGCCAACGAATGCTCCAAAAAGTTATAGAGGGAAATGCTCGGAACACAATTTTTGACTCTGTAACTTGGTTTGGACAAGTTAGGAGGTGAACATATCAAAAGTCCCCGGCCGTAGCCTTTGAGCGGGGGGAAGAGAGGGGGCTTTGTTTGAAGGTCTCATTTTCCGGTTTTTCGATTATATCTCGGAAACTATGCATCTTAGCGACATGGCCATGTATACAAAATGAAAGTTAATTTAATTTGTTACAAGTTTATTCAGTCAATTTTTTCGATATGTTGAAGTTTTTGAGATATCCGCTCTTGAAAGTTTATTTAGGGCTCTCAATTTTATCTTGATATATCTACATCAGTGAAGGTGCTAGGCCGTGTATGGTATCGTTTTCGTATAAATCTGGGTTGCTGAATCCATTTAAGGTATCACATTGACACCATTCCACAAAATTAAAAAAAATCTTTTTAGGGTTCCGTACCTCAAAAGCAAAAAACGGAATAGGATCACTCGTGCGTCTGTATGTCTGTCCGTCTGAATACACAAAATAGTTCTTTACCTATAGATGACAGGAAAACCTGTTAGAAATGTGCAGTCAAGCGCGAGTCGGACTTAATGTACGGAACCCTTAATACGCGAGTCCGACTCGCACTTGGCCGGTTTTTTTTAAACTCCTCTTGACGCTTAACCGCTGAACCAATTTCGTTGAAATTTGGTATAGAAATAGTTTGCGTCCCGGAACAGGACATAGGATAAATCTTATAACCAAAATCATCTTTTGAAGGTGTGAAAAGTGGCGTGGAAATTTGTACGGGAAATCAATAACCGCTGAACCGATTTATATTAAATTTGGTATGGTCTACATCTTTGATATAGTTAAAAATGATAAAAAAACATGACTTCAAACCTAAACTTAAACAGTATTAACTTCAAGAAGTCAATTCTGAATTCCCCCCTACACCTCATTTCACACCTTTAAAGGATGATTTTTGAGATAACTTATTATGTCCTGTCTCGGGACTCAAACTCAATTTAAATTAAAACTGTTCAGCAGTTTAAGCGTGAAGAGGAGTTTAAAAGAAAGTATTTTAATAAGTTTATATGTTTTTACTTTGGAATGGTGTCAATGTGATACCATAACTAAATTTGGTACTGCTAATTTATACGAAAACGACACCAAACATGGCCTCGTAGCTTTACTGTTGTAGAAGTCAAAATAAAATTGAGAGCCCTAAATTCTTATTACTTGGCCAAACTTGTGTAGAAGGAAAAGGAAAAATAAAAGTCTTCGGCAGGAATATAAGACACAAATGTAATATTTTTTTGTGCGTTACTATTTCAATCATCAAATATAAACATACCTTGATTATATTATTCTAGTGAGATCCTCATAGATAAACAAAAACATTTACTTAAAAAATTACAAGGTCGAAATGTCACGGAACTTGTGAGAGTAATATGTGAAAAATAAAAACTTTTATGACAAAAAATCTGGACACAATTTAAGAAGCATCCAATTGTGTCGAGGAATCATCTGTATTTTTGCTTGTTTCATTACCTCCTCGCTTCTTTTTTTGTCCTTTGTATTCTGTAGCAATTTGTTAGATCTGAAAATAAAGATAACTTGCGTCGTCACGGATGTCGATTTTATAGGTTTTAGGGAGTGCAGAATTCGAAAACGATGATCATTAAAATTTTTATAATCCAAGATGGCGGCTACGTATTTTGTCATAAAAGTCGTCATGAATATCGTTTTATAGGTTTTAGGAAGTGCCGATTTCGAAAATGATGACCAGTTTGGAATCCAAGATGTGTGCCGTGCACTTTGTCATAAAAGTCGTCATGGATATCGTTTTATAGGTTTTAGGGAGTGCAGAATTCGTAAATGATGACCATTTTGGATTCCAAGATGTCTGCCGTGCACTTTGTCATATAAGCTGTCATAGATGTTGATTTATAGGTGTTAGGAAGAGCAGATTTCGAAAATGATGACCATGACCAATACAACGACATCCATGTCGACTTTTAACATAGTGCATGGCCGCCATCTTGGATTCCAAAATAGTTATTATTTTCGAAATCTGCGCTCCCTAAAACCTACAAAACGACAGCCATGACGACTTTTATGACATATTGCATGGCCGCCATTTTGGATTCCAAAATGGTCATCATTTTCGAAATCAGGGCCCCCTAAAACTATAAAACGACACCCATGACAAATTTTATGACATAGTGCATGGCCGCCATTTCGGATTCCAAAATGGTCATCATTTTCGAAATCAGGGCCCCTAAAACCTATAAAACGACACCCATGACAACTTTTATGACATAGTGCATGGCCGCCATTTTGGAATCCAAAATGGTCATCATTTTCTAAATCTGCGCCCCCCAAAACCTATAAAACGACACCCATGACGACTTTTATGACATAGTGCATGGCCGCCATTTTGGATTTCAAAATGGTCATCATTTTCTAAATCGGGGCCCCCTAAAACCTATAAAACGACATCCATGACGACTTTTTTGACATAGTGCATGGCCGCCAGTCTGGATTCCAAAATGGTCATCATTTTCGAAAGCGGGGCCCCCTAAAACCTATAAAACGACATCCATGACGACTTTTATGACATAGTGCATGGCCGCCATCTTGGAATCCAAAATGGTCATCGTTTTCAAAATCTGCGCCCCCTAAAACCTATAAAACGACACCCATGATGATTTTTATGACATAGTGCATGGCCACCATTTTGGAATCCAAAATGGTCATCATTTTCTAAATCTGCGCCCCCCAAAACCTATAAAACGATACCCATGACGACTTTTATGACATAGTGCATGGCCGCCATTTTGGATTTCAAAATGGTCATCATTTTCTTAATCGGGGCCCCCTAAAACCTATAAAACGACATCCATGAGGACTTTTATGACATAGTGCATGGCCGCCATCTTGGAATCCACAATGCTCATCATTTTTGAAATCTGCGCCTCCTAAAACCTATAAAACGACACCCATGACGACTTTTATGGCATAGTGCATGGCCGCCATTTTGGATTCCAAAATGGTCATCATTTTCAAAATTGGGGCCCCCTAAAACGTATAAAACGACATCCATGACGACTTTTATGACACAGTGCATGGCCGCCATTTTGGATTCCAAAATGGTCATCATTTTCGAAATCGGCACTCCCTAAAACCTATAAATCAAAAACAAAGTGTTTGGCTACCATCTGCATGCAAGACATTTCTATTATTTTTACGTACAAAAATGGCCCCCTGTCAACTTCCAACCGAGATTTAATCGATAATTTATTGGATTAATATTCAGATTAATTCAATTTTAATTTATGTTAGGTCGACTAAACTAATCGCGATTAAAATTTGAGGATTAACTTTTTTTATTCCATTAATTAGTCGAATATACAGTTAATCTATTAAGTCCCATCTCTAACCACGGCATTTTTACACTTTGAGAATATCTGAAAACAAATGAACACAAGGAGCCATTTTGCAAATCCAGTAACTTTGTTATTACTTTTGACAGCGCGTGTCATGTGTCTACACAGAGTCGACACAAAGTCGAAACATTTGCGACTACTTTGTGACTGCAATATTTCTCAGCCTTAAACCATATTTATACATCATAATTAATAACTTTCGTAGTATGTAAAGCGTTATTTCTGTTATTTAAGTATAGTATACGCATCGAAGTACTAAAAATGCATCAAATAATATAGTTATGAACACAGGCACTGAGAAGTAAACAATTTCATTTCCGGCTAAACTAAAACAATGTGGTGGCGCGTTGATTATATTACACTTAGTTTATCAAATCACTCGAGCAGTTTAATTCCCCATTATAATTTAAGTCCTATTGTAATATAAATGCAAACAATATATAATTACGTCTTGTAATCCGTTTTAGAGATGGCGTATTAATGTCACTTATTTTTATTTAACTATTTTTCCATCTGACATCTGACATTTGACAGGAACAAAATGAACGAATGAACGAATGATTTTGGCATAAAGTAGTCGCAAACTCGAAACAATGTGTGCACACGGCGACCACACTTTATGTCACTTTGTGTCATGTGTCGACCCTTCCCCATTTCTGGTAACTGTGTCGACACGGCGACGACTCTGCGACTGGAATTGTGACCAAAACAGACGGTGTCGACACAAGATGTGTCTACACCGCGTCGTAACGCCCATACAACCATTTCCAGTCGCCGTTACGACACGGTGTAGACACATCTTGTGTCGACACCGTCTGTTTCGGTCACAATTCCAGTCGCAGAGTCGTCGCCGTGTCGACACAGTTACCAGAAATGGGGAAGGGTCGACACATGACACAAAGTGACATAAAGTGTGGTCGCCGTGTGCACACATTGTTTCGGGTTTGCGACTACTTTATGCCAAAATCATTCGTTCATTCGTTCATTTTGTTCCTGTCAAATGGAAACTGTCAGATGGAAAAATAGTTAAATAAAAATAAGTGACATTAATACGCCATCTCTAAAACGGATTACAAGACGTAATTATATATTGTTTGCATTTATATTACAATAGGACTTAAATTATTATGGGGAATTAAACTGCTCGAGTGATTTGATAAACTAAGTGTAATATAATCAACGCGCCACCACATTGTTTTAGTTTAGCCGGAAAGGAAATTGTTTACTTCTCAGTGCTTGTGTTCATAAATATATTATTTGATGCATTTTTAGTACTTCGATGCGTATACTATACTTAAATAACAGAAATAACGCTTTACATATTACGAAACTTGTTAATTATGATGTATAAATATGGTTTAAGGCTGAGAAATATTGCAGTCACAAAGTAGTCGCAAATGTTTCGACTTTGTGTCGACTCTGTGTAGACACATGACACGCGCTGTCAAAAGTAATAACAAAGTTACTGGATTTGCAAAATGGCTCCTTGTGTTCATTTGTTTTCAGATATTCTCAAAGTGTAAAAATGACGTGGTCAGAGATGGGACTTAATAGATTAACTGTTTATTCGACTAATTAATGGAATAAAAAAAGTTAATCCTCAAATTTTAATCACGATTAGTTTAGTCGACCTAACATAGATTGAAATTGAATTAATCTGAACATTAATCGAATAAATTATCGATTAAATCTCGGTTGGAAGTTGACAGGGGGCCATTTTTGTACGTAAAAATAATAGAAATGTCTTGCATGCAGATGGTAGCCAAACACTTTGTCATAAAAGTCGAGATGGGTGTCTATTTATAGGTTTTAGGGAGTGCCGATTTCGAAAATGATGACCATTTTGGAATCCAAAATGGCGGCCATGCACTGTGTCATAAAAGTCGTCATGGATGTCGTTTTATACGTTTTAGGGGGCCCCAATTTTGAAAATGATGACCATTTTGGAATCCAAAATGGCGGCCATGCACTATGCCATAAAAGTCGTCAGGGGTGTCGTTTTATAGGTTTTAGGAGGCGCAGATTTCAAAAATGATGACCATTTTGGATTCCAAGATGGCGGCCATGCACTATGTCATAAAAGTCGTCATGGATGTCGTTTTATAGGTTTTACGGGGCCCCGATTTAGAAAATGATGACCATTTTGAAATCCAAAATGGCGGCCATGCACTATGTCATAAAAGTCGTCATGGGTGTCGTTTTATAGGTTTTAAGGGGCGCAGATTTCGAAAACGATGACCAATTTGGATTCCAAGATGGCGGCCATGCACTATGTCATAAAAGTCGTCATGGATGTCGTTTTATTGGTTTTAGGGGGCCCCGCTTTCGAAAATGATGACCATTTTCGATTCCAAAATGGCGGCCATGCACTATGTCATAAAAGTCGTCATGGATGTCGTTTTATGGGTTTTAGGGGGCCCCGATTTAGAAAATGATGACCATTTTGAAATCCAAAATGGCGGCCATGCACTATGTCATAAAAGTCGTCATGGATGTCGTTTTATAGGTTTTGGGGGGCGCAGATTTAAAAAATGATGACCATTTTCGATTCCAAAATGGTGGCCATGCACTATGTCATAAAAGTCGTCATGGGTGTCGTTTTATAGGTTTTAGGGGGCGCAGATTACGAAAACGATGACCATTTTGGATTCCAAAATGGCGGCCATGCACTATGTTATAAAAGTCGTCATGGATGTCGTTTTATAGGTTTTAGGGGGCCCCGCTTTCGAAAATGATGACCATTTTGGAATCCAGAATGGCGGCCATGCACTATGTCATGAAAGTTAACATGAGTGTCGTTTTATAGGTTTTGGGGGGCGCAGATTTCGAAAACGATAACCATTTTCGATTCCAAAATGGCGGCCATGCACTATGTCATAAAAGTCGTTTTATAGGTTTTAGGGGGCCCCGATTTAGAAAATGATGACCATTTTGAAATCCAAAATGGCAGCCATGCACTGTCATAAAAGTTGTCATGGGTGTCGTTTTATAGGTTTTGGGGGGCGCAGATTTAGAAAATGATGACCATTTTGGATTCCAAAATGGTGGCCATGCACTATGTCATAAAAGTCGTCATGGGTGTCGTTTTATAGGTATTAGGGGGCGCAGATTTCGAAAACGAAGACCATTTTGGATTCCAAGATGGCGGCCATGCACTATGTCATAAAAGTCGTCATGGATGTCGTTTTGTAGGTTTTAGGGGACGCAGATTTCGAAAATGATGGCCATTTTGGAATCCAAAATGGCGGCCACTCACTATGTCATAAAAGTTGTCATGGGTGTCGTTTTATAGGTTTTGGGGGGCGCAGATTTAGAAAATGATGACCATTTTGGATTCCAAAATGGTGGCCATGCACTATGTCATAAAAGTCATCATGGGTGTCGTTTTATAGGTATTAGGGGGCGCAGATTTCGAAAACGATGACCATTTTGGATTCCAAGATGGCGGCCATGCACTATGTCATAAAAGTCGTCATGGATGTCGTTTTGTAGGTTTTAGGGGACGCAGATTTCGAAAATGATGGCCATTTTGGAATCCAAAATGGCGGCCACGCACTATGTCATAAAAGTTGTCATGGGTGTCGTTTTATAGGTTTTAGGGAGTGCAGAATTCGAAAATGATGACCATTTTGGATTCCAAGATGTCTGCCGTGCACTTTGTCATATAAGCCGTCATAGATGTTGATTTATAGGTGTTAGGAAGAGCAGATTTCGAAAATGATGACCATGACCAACAAAACTTGTCGTTGGTGTCGTTTTATAGGTTTTGGGGGGCGCAGATTTAGAAAATGATGACCATTTTGGATTCCAAAATGGTGGCCATGCACTATGTCATAAAAGTCGTCATGGGTGTCGTTTTATAGGTATTAGGGGGCGCAGATTTCGAAAACGATGACCATTTTGGATTCCAAGATGGCGGCCATGCACTATGTCATAAAAGTCGTCATGGATGTCGTTTTGTAGGTTTTAGGGGACGCAGATTTCGAAAATGATGGCCATTTTGGAATCCAAAATGGCGGCCACGCACTATGTCATAAAAGTTGTCATGGGTGTCGTTTTATAGGTTTTAGGGAGTGCAGAATTCGAAAATGATGACCATTTTGGATTCCAAGATGTCTGCCGTGCACTTTGTCATATAAGCCGTCATAGATGTTGATTTATAGGTGTTAGGAAGAGCAGATTTCGAAAATGATGACCATGACCAACAAAACTTGTCGTTGGTGTCGTTTTATAGGTTTTGGGGGGCGCAGATTTAGAAAATGATGACCATTTTGGATTCCAAAATGGTGGCCATGCACTATGTCATAAAAGTCGTCATGGGTGTCGTTTTATAGGTATTAGGGGGCGCAGATTTCGAAAACGATGACCATTTTGGATTCCAAGATGGCGGCCATGCACTATGTCATAAAAGTCGTCATGGATGTCGTTTTGTAGGTTTTAGGGGACGCAGATTTCAAAAATGATGGCCATTTTGGAATCCAAAATTGCGGCCACGCACTATGTCATAAAAGTTGTCATGGGTGTCGTTTTATAGGTTTTAGGGGGCCCTGATTTCGAAAATGATGACCATTTTGGAATCCAAAATGGCGGCCATGCAGTATGTCATTAAAGTCGTCATGGCTGTCGTTTTATAGGTTTTAGGGAGCGCAGATTTCGAAAATAATAACTATTTGGGAATCGAAGATGGCGGCCATGCACTATGTTAAAAGTCGACATGGATGTCGTTTTGTTGGTCATGGTCATCATTATCGAAATCTGCTCTTCCTAACACCTATAAATCAACATCTATGACGGCTTATATGACAAAGTGCACGGCAGACATCTTGGAATCCAAAATGGTCATCATTTTCGAATTCTGCACTCCCTAAAACCTATAAAACGATATCCATGACGACTTTTATGACAAAGTGCACGGCACACATCTTGGATTCCAAACTGGTCATCATTTTCGAAATCGGCACTTCCTAAAACCTATAAAACGATATTCATGACGACTTTTCTGACAAAATACGTAGCGGCCATCTTGGATTATAAAATGATCATCGTTTTCGAATTCTGCACTCCCTAAAACCTATAAATCGACATCCGTGACGACGCAAGTTATCTTTATTTTCAGATCTAACAAATTGCTACAGAATACAAAGGACAAAAAAAGAAGCGAGGAGGTAATGAAACAAGCAAACATACAGATGATTCCTCGACGCAATTGGATGCTTCTTAAATTGTGTCCAGATTTATTTGTCATAAAAGTTTTTATTTTTCACGTATTACTCTCACAAGTTCCGTGACATTTCGACCTTGTAATTTTTTAAGTAAATGGTTTTGTTTATCTGTGAGGATCTCACTAGAATAATATAATCAAGGTATGTTTATATTTGATAATTGAAATAGTAACGCAAAAAAAAATTATATTTGTGTCTTATAATCCTACCGAAGACTTTTATTTTTCCTTTTCCTTCTACACAAGTTTGGTCAAGTAATAAGAATTTAGGGCTCTCAATTTTATTTTGACTTCTACAACAGTAAAGCTACGAGGCCATGTTTGGTATCGTTTTCGTATAAATTCGCAGTACCAAATTTAGTTATGGTATCACATTGACACCATTCCAAAGTAAAAACATATAAACTTACTTTCTCTTAAACTCCTCTTTACGCTTAAACTGCTGATGCTGAACAGTTTTAATTTAAATTTAGTACACATATATTTTGAGTCCCGAGACAGGACATAATAAGTTATCTCAAAAATCATCCTTCAAAGGTGTGAAATGAGGAGTAGGGGGGAATTCAGAATTGACTTCTTGAAGTTAATACTGTTTAAGTTTAGGTTTGAAGTCATGTTTTTTTTATCATTTTTAACTAAATCAAAGATGTAGACCTTCCCAAATTTAATATAAATCGGTTCAGCGGTTATTGATTTCCCGTACAAATTTCCACGCCACTTTTCACACCTTCAAAAGATGATTTTGGTTATAAGATCTATCCTATGTCCTGTTCCGGGATGCAAACTATTTCTATACCAAATTTCAACGAAATCGGTTCAGCGGTTAAGCGTCAAGAGGAGTTTAAAAAAACCGACCAAGTGCGAGTCGGACTCGCGTATTAAGGGTTCCGTACATTAAGTCCGACTCGCGCTTGACTGCACATTTCTAATAGGTTTTCCTGTCATCTATAGGTAAAGAACTATTTTGTGTATTCAGACAGACAGACATACAGACGCACGAGTGATCCTATAAGGATTCCGTTTTATGCTTTTGAGGTACGGAACCCTAAAAAGATTTTTTTAATTTTGTGGAATGGTTTCCATGTTAAATGGATTCAGCAACCCAGATTTATACGAAAACGATACCATACACGGCCTAGCACCTTCACTGATGTAGATATATCAAGATAAAATTGAGAGCCCTAACTAAACTTTCAAGAGCGGATATCTCAAAAACTATTCAACATATCGAAAAAATTTACTGAATAAACTTGTAACAAATTAAATTAACTTTCATTTTGTATAAGTGGCCATGCCGCTAAGATGCATAGTTTCCGAGATATAATCGAAAAACCGGAAAATGGGACATTCAAAGCCCCCTCTCTTCCCCCCGCTCAAGGGCTACGGCCGGGGACTTTTGATATGTTCACCTCCTAACTTGTCCAAACCAAGTTACAGAGTCAAAAATTGTGTTCCGAGCATTTCCCTCTACAACTTTTTTGAGCATTCGTTGGCTGACCTAAGTAGCTTATTGCATTTCTTTAAAAACTTTTCTGTAAAAGGTTGACGGGTGTTGGGTGTTTATATGGTTTTGGTCGATTATTATCATTTGCATCGCCCATGATGACTTACTAGAATTACTTACGAGCACACGAGACACTAATAGTAGTTTGACAAACCTTGGTTTTCAAGAGGTATTTTATATTGACATTTGCTGTCACAAATTTGCTGTCAGATTTAGTCGCAAACCGCACGCAAAGTGCACACAAATGTGTCGACACCTTGTTACGGAAAAGTGTACACACGGCGACGACACTTTGTTTCGAAACAATTCTAGACACATTGTGTGGACTCTGTTACGACACATCTGACATTTAGTTACCACTTTGATGATTCTGCGACTGGAATGGTTATATGGGCGGCGACTGGAAATGGTTGTATGGGATGTCTTTGGTAACATGGAACCTTGTAATATTGGGCCAGTGAAATGTCATAATATTTGCCTATAGTCAACGTCAACCTAACAATAATATTCACACTTAGCGTTATTTCCTCCTGTCAAGGTTTCCGACATTGATAGACAGTTGACAGTAGCGATATTGGAAAACATGAGCGATAACGATTTTACTAACCTCGTTTGATTGTTACGTGTGCCCAAAATAAAAACATTCGGGGCACCTTCAAGGTGGCACCTGTTACTTACCGAGAAGCTAAAAGAATCCAGAATAAGTGCCCGATTCGGATTTTGAAATAGACATCTATTAGATATCTTTTAGACGTCACCAAGATACGATAACGATATGTTTAAGATCTAACCTGTCAAATTTGACATTTGCGCGATTCTGGAGACACTCTTGAACGATTACCACAGGATATGACTGAGATCCAATTCACATCTAATAGATATCTTACTCTATCTAACGTAAAAGTGACATTGGTTGCTTGAATTGCGCTGCAAAAGAGAACTAGTTGATATCTAAACTATAACGTATCTAGAATGGATCTAGTACGTGTCGTCTCTTGTGAATATCTTGAAGTTCGAATACCGCAGTAAGGTGGTTCGGACATGTGATGCGTAGACCCGAAAGTCACGTTGTGAAGAAGTGCTTTTCCATGGCTGCAGCAAACGGAGGAAGGGGAAGGCAACTGAGCGTCCTGTATCCCTATTCGACAAGCGACGTTTGACGTATCGTGTAGATCTCCCGATGATGTGGGAAAAATCATAAGATCTCAAATACGTACAATGTCAAAATTAGATATTAGCAATCCACAGTTAGGTGACAACCAAACCAAACCGAACCACCCCGAGTTCAGAGAAGAGTTTTGGTTGTAACAAATGATATTATCCACAGTAAATCGAATCAACACTAGATAGAATCAACTTGCAATAAAATCAACTGTTCATTTGACGTGGATGCAAAATCTGACAGTTGTAGATTGGTTGTAGATGTCGAATTTGGCCTCTGGCTGACGAATGTCCAGAGAGACATAAAGAAGTTGGGCCTGTCCAGTGACGAAGCTTATCAGCGAACAAAGTGACCTCAAGATTAGGAAAGCCGACCCCGCGTAACGGGATAAGGCGAGGATTAAGGATGACTCACGTTAGACCGGGCCGTGTCCGGTCCGGAGCTTCCGGCGCATCGTTTTCTACGGAAAGCATCACGTGATCGCCTGACATGTCATAGAAAAGTAAGCCCCGGAAGCTCCGGCCCGGACACGGCCCGGTCTAACGTGAGTGATCCTTAAAAAAAAAGTTTCTTTGTACGAGTTTTGGTGCTAGTTATTTGTACGAAAACATAGTACCAATACTTTGTAAGCCATGACAAATAACTTGTTACTTAATTGCCAATGCCATGTGATTTTATTAATTTTATACATCATTTCATATGGAGGACTTTTACTGTAGGTACTACCTAACTCGACTAAGGAAGGTAGTAGTTATGCGCAGGTACAGTCACCTGCAATAATATGTTACACAGCGAAGGCCGCAAAAATATCTGACACGATCTTATTTGTAGAGCCATAAGAGCGTGTTACATATTTTTGCGGTTTTCGAAGAGTAACATATTATTGCATGTACCTACCTATTTATTACCTAACGTGAGCAAGACGCACGGGCAACTGCCACCATTTAAATATAATTTTGATTTCATAATGTATGTTTTAATTGGCCTCTAGGCTACGGGCGATAGGCTGCTACCTAACAGTTCTACGGCTACTACGGACCATATTTTCACGGGTTCGGATCGGATTTGGATCGGACGTAGTGCGAAACCGCTCTAACTAGCAAAGTTTAACAGTAAAACGTACCAGTACATAATAACTTAAAAAGATACTAATTGAAAAACCACATTCTCATAATCTAAAAGCTCAAAAACTGAACGCTTAACTACTACGTTCCAGTTACGACTCTCATCGTTTGTCGTGGACTGCGACCGACTTAAATATTTCCAAAAGAAAAACGTCACAACCGCCAAACTTTTCCCGGTAACTTACTACCTTTCAGATTTCCCAGTTCGTCAAACCTCTCGACGAAAAAGGTCTTAACAGCCAAAGCTTTTCTATAGTGATACGACTTTTAGATTCGGACTAACTTTACTTCTCAGAACACATAAAATGCACCGCTTTATAGGTCATTCGTCGAGTTTCTATTGTCAAAAGTAATATTTTACAGTCACCACTTTATATTTGACTGTAAAAAAAGACATAAAAAAAGACTTTAAAGTGAATTTTACTCGTGAGATTTAAAGGTGTCGGAAGTACAAAAAAAAAACGAGCCAACAAAAAAGCTTTACAAAAGATGGTGGCCTCTACAATGTCACGGATAATCGCATGCGATTTGCAATACTCAGCGCGTTTGGTCGATTAATTAATTTCGTTGCTCTTACTTAGTCGGCAATTATCTAAAATCGCATGTCATTTATTGCAAAGTTTGTGGAAGCCTTAAAAGTTAAATTATATTAATGTACAGGTTGATTATACCTACGAAAGAACTTTTAGTTCATGTTCGCACAGTGGTTTCATAAATTTGCTTTTAAATCTATTGTATTTTATATTACGAACAAACTTTAGCGTTTGAAAATTACAAGATAAATAATATCTCACAAACTTTGGTAAGTTTGGTTGCTTGCTTCAATATTTATTTACAAAAGCGGTCTAACAACGCAAAAGTCGGGGAATTATGTAAAATATACAGTTATTTATAGGCGGAAGATAAGCAAACAGATTTTTAGCCGTATAAAAAGCCGTTAAGTTTCCCGAAAAGATTAAATACGGTTACATACGGGATGCGAGATCACGAACTCAATTCGGCTCGCGGGCGGCGGCAGTGTCCAGATCGAGATAGGACCAACTCTACCTATAATTCGCAAGTGATTCTCTCACGAGTGTAGCTAGTGCCTAGTATAATTTGACACTGCATTTTAAAGCAACTACTTAATAGAAAGGCGGCCTTAAACTGGTTTCTTCAAGCGTTTGTGAATGTCAGCCGGACTGGTGTAACATTTCAATATGCGATTTTTTCGCCCGAAATTACTGCAGCGCCGTGATACGATCTAAATTGAAAAATCGGATGTTTTCACAGGCGTTGTTTTTGGGCTTCGTTTGCGAATGAAGAATTTTGGGTTCCTAGTTGGATTAACGGTCAGTTTCTGCCGGGTTTTGATTGGCTATCTGTGTGTGCCGCGAAAATTGGATTTGTGCACAAAAAACGAAAATTTATTTTAAGAATATGTCAAAGAAATGTGTTATATGCATATATCTATACCATAAATAGAGATTAAGACGTGTTAGTTTTAATGATAATTAAGAATACAACTTTTTCTTTCTCACATTTGTTCTGTTTGTCCTATCTAGACTGTATCATGTACCTTGTTTGTATAAATATTCTCTATTATAAATTTCACAGTGTGTTAGTCCGCTGTAATGATGAGTAAATTTAATGAATCAATAAAATAAAAAATCAAAATATCTGATACTTATCTCCAACATGAAGTCCCTTTGCCACCAATTCAAATAATGACATCCGGCTGTGGGTTTAGGTATAATGATAGGCTTAATTATTTATTTAATATTTTGTTTATTACGCTATTCTCTTAGGCCGACTTGCACCATTCCATTAACCCGGGGTAAAGCGCTTAAACCTGGGGTTACCATGGTTACCAGTACAATTTGTCACTGGGTTAACAGTTTAACCGCTTAACCCTGGGTTAGTGGAATGGTGCAAGTCGGCGGCCTTAATCGTACTTAGGTGTACGCAAAGCACAGTTTAAATTACTTTCCAAATAATATAACCATTTTTAGGGTTCCGTAGCCAAATGGCAAAAAACGGAACCCTTATAGATTCGTCATGTCTGTCTGTCTGTCTGTCTGTCTGTCTGTCTGTCTGTCTGTCCGTCCGTATGTCACAGCCACTTTGTTCCGAAACTATAAGCACTATACTGTTGAAACTTGGTAAGTAGATGTATTCTGTGAACCGCATTAAGATTTTCATACAAAAATAGAAAAAAAACAATAAATTTTTAGGGTTCCCCATACATAGAACTGAAACTCAAAAATTTTTTTTTCATCAAACCCATACGTGTGGGGTATCTATGGATAGGTCTTCAAAAATGACATTGAGGTTTCTAAAATCATTTTCTTCTAAACTGAATAGTTTGCGCGAGAGACACTTCCAAAGTGGTAAAATGTGTGTCCCCCCCCCTGTAACTTCTAAAATAAGAGTATGATAAAACTAAAAAAAATATATGATGTACATTACCATGCAAACTTCCACCGAAAATTGGTTTGAACAAGATTTGGTAAGTAGTTTTTTTTTAATACGTCATAAACCGTAAACCGCAATTTTATTATGTTACTTGCTGTTACGGAACCCTTCATGGGCGAGTCCGACTCGCACTTGGCCGCTTTTTATTAGGGGTAACCAATTTGTTGTACACAACACAGGTTTACAAAAATAAATTACAGTAATGGAAGTAAACTGCAGTAAGTTTGTAAATTACAGTAAGTTTGTCTATCTGACTGGAGTTTTCCTTTCTTCTACTCGAAGGTTAGCTGGAAGAGATCCTTTATAGGGATAAGTTCCCCTTTGTAGGGGAGACCGAGGTGAGTTTTGACAGATGAGAGTTGTAACATTGTCGATTTTTTTAATCTAATGACTGTTAGCGAGCTCGCAACAATGTGTGTTTGTTAGCTCGTAACTTGAACTAACAAACGCGCGCTATTGCGATCTTGTTTTTAGTTAATGGCTTCCAAAAAATCAACGATGTCACAACTCACCTCTGTCTTCCCTACAAAGGGGAACTTATCCCTATAAGCGACCTCTTCCAGCTAACCTTCGAGTAGATGAGAGGAAAACTCCAGTCAGACAAACTTACGGGATGTACAGAAATATTTAAAAAAGTAACCTAACATAATTATTGTCAAGTCATAAAATAGATACGTAAATAACATTTTTACTTTATAAATAGCTTTATTTTTATCGTTTACGAATTAAGAGTAACAACAAAATAAAAATAACTCGTATACATATTGCCCTCCTGTGTATTTTATTGATCCCATAAAACACAATTTAGTTGGTTCCATTAGACTCACATAAAAAATTTAATATCCTATTAGCAATAATAAGGAAAAACTTGTCTAAAGAAAATTGGTAAAATGTTTGTAAAGGAGACAAAAAGGAAAAAGGACAATTCCTCAGCTCATTTTTATTTTCGGCGTTATCTTTAAATAAATAAAATATGCGACGTTCCACGGGTAAAGGTACCGAAACGGTTGGCGCTTCCAGCATTAGTATTGAAACGTCGTTAACAACAGAGTAAGTAAGCGCCGACCGCCATAAAGTACCTTTTATCGTCTTAACTGCGTTGAGAAAATCATTTATTTACATAAAAAATAATTATTACCTACGTATGTGTTGTATTGTACGAACCCTATTGTTTATATTGGGTTTGAACTGGTTTTGATACGACTTTGATGGTCATCTGAGCGCATCTCACATACGACATTGAATTCATTTCGCATGCAGAATCAGCGCAAGCGATCTTCAAGGTCAACCAAAGCTAAAACACTGTAGTGTGCACTACACTACACCTTACCCACACACATAGTGTTTTAATGCATACATTATACGTTTATGCTCGAACCTAGTTGTTTGTCTCAACGCCCAACCTGGCATGGCGACCCAGCCAGGATGCCTGCCTACAACACGTAAAATAACCTCGTAAGCCCAACATATAAAGTAAAAAAAAAAAAATTTTAAGTCTACACTATTTGGTTCATGAAATGTTCACATTACATTGTACGATTATGTACAGTCGCCATCAGATATATCGGAGCGGCCAAGGTGCTCAGAAATATCTGAGCACGCCTTTATTGTCAAGGCGTTAGAGTGCGTGTTCAGATATTGTGAACACCTTGGCCGCTCCGATATATCTCATGGCGACTGTACATCGTTATGTACATTTAGTCTCAGGAAGAGAAATCTAAATCGGGCTCCTGCAAGGCTGAGAAATGTTAAAAATTCCTGGACGTATCAGGAAAGTCCTGACGTCTGGTAACTGCACCGATACCGGATTTTATTCCTTTACATTTTATTTCCGGTTCGCGGTCGTGCGGCGACGATAGCGGTTTTACATACCCGGATAAAACGTAAAATATAAATACCCTACCCTAGAGGGAATCGGGATATTTTTAAATTCGAAGTATACCGGGTGTGGCATATAATATGAGCAAAAAATTAAACTGTAGGCTGTACTCCTCATACTGACCAACATTTGTTCAGCGACTTTTAAAAATAACTTGTGGTTTGATTTTTAATACACTTTAAAGTTTATTCTAAGACGCAATGTATCGCGAATTTTGTCATTTTTAAGGTGTGACAAGCAATGTCAATCAGAATGATATGGCGTGGCGATGGCGTCCATTGAAGATAATATTTATTTTATATGAAAAATAGGGAGTCAAATACTTCATAATTTTTAAAAGTTGTTGAATAAAAGGGTGACATTTGAGGAGTACAATCTATGTTTTAATTATTTGCTCATGTTACAGGCCACACCCGGTATAATGTGGAAACTAGCAAATTCATTTGTTTTAAAACGCAATGAAACAAAAAAAGCGTGTCTTTTGTTTCCTTGCGTTTTAAAACAAATGAAATTCATTCCAATTTACTTATAGAACAAGGTTCAAATTAAAAATTGAAAAACTTTCTGTGGTGGGTCTTACGAGGATAAGGTAGGCTTAAGGTGACAGTCCATTTCCAACGACAGCCGCACTACTGTTCATTTTACTATGGAAATTGACAATAACAGCGACGCGTATAGTACCAGTAGTGCAGCTGCGGTCAAAAATGGAATGTTATCATTACTGTGACGTCTAAATCATTATTATATCTAATCTATCTAATACCTTTAAACGAGCAATTCTTGTTTATTTGTTTATATATATATATTTATTTTTATATTTCGGGGATCTCGGAAACGGCTCTAACGATTTCGATGGAATTTGCTATATGGGGGTTTTCGGGGGCGATAAATCGATCTACCTAAGTCTTATCTCTGAGAAAACGCGCATTTTAGAGTTTTTAGAGTCCGAGCAAACCTCGTTCTCCAAGATATTGGAGGTCTGTAGTAGGTATATTAGGAAGAACATCGATAGCCTTGTTATCTTTAAAAATAAATTAAAAACACTGCTGCTGAAAGAGTGCTTTTATTCTATAGTGGAGTTTACAACCTACCTTACAATTAGTAATTTGTCTTCATGATGTTGGTATTAATTATTTTAGATAAATACGTATGATATTGTACTGCATGTTAGATTTTATAATTCTTAGATTTAAGGACCTAGGTTTAAGGAACTTAGTATGTAGTTATATTCAAATACAATTGTCACATTATTCATGAATAAATAAATAATAATTAGTTGCAATAGGTAGGTACATTATTACCTAATTATATCAAGTAATTTTCGTGAACACGCCAATTATCGTTTCATCTTCGTCACGTCGGCAAAAAGTTATTTTTAACTTGTAGATAATATTTTCGCGAGTTTGTTCTCTAAGAAAATATTATTAAATAACGCTGTGTTTACATTTAGGTACAGTCAATGCCAAAGATACGTATATGTTTACACTTTTGTAAAAAGGCAAAAAATGTAAACATATCTTTGACGTTGACTGTACCTACTTTAAGATGGGTGTCTGCTTTTTAGACTCTCTTTGACTAATTACTTACTTACTTGGTTGGTGCGGTGACCCAAAATAAGTCTTGGCGTCCAACACAAGAGCACGCCACTTTGATCGGTCCAGAGCGGTATCCCGCCAGCTTTGGTGGTGGACGTGGATGGATGGTGGAGCTATCCATAATACGCCGTCAGGTAATAATATAGCAATCACATAGTAACTGCTTGTTAATTGTAACATTGTTATAATTAATCTAGACCAAGGGCATAATTGCCCTAAATTCTGGGAAGAGGTCATAAGGGCCGCAATGTCACATTGTTTTTGATAGCTCGTGACATTACCTACAAATTTCATAACTAAACCCCGTTAAATAAGGATTGACAAAATTATCTAGGTACCTACCGTACGGAACGCTTACTGAAAATATTAAAATAATAATTTCTTTCTTTCTTTCTTTCGAAGAAAGAGATGTCCAGTTAATGTGGTAATAATTTCAAAATAAATGCCCTAACTTCGCCAAATCGCCACCCACCCGTCACCGACTACGCCGAATATTTTTTTGAATTATATACTTAGAAAACATATTAAAACTTATTTTAAATACTCTATGAATACCTCATCTACCTCATCATCGTCATAATTGGCATGGCTCTTGTCAGTGGAGTATTCGTGATCCTCTGCCAGGTTCTTTAGGTCCGTGATGATGATGATGATACTACCTACATGTTGAATTACTGAACGGTCATGATTAGAGATGGGTAGGGGTGAGTAAATACTGAGTATTTACTCGGTATTTACTCAAAGCACCCGATAAATACCCGTATTTACTCATTTAGGTGGGTAAAAAAGATTGCTTATAAAATATTCAAAAAGTGAGATTTAAGAACAAAATTGTCTTTTATTGAAAAGTGCTAACGTGTATTACCAATATCTATGAAATAAAAAGCATATAGGACGCTTAATTTAGGAATAAAAGGTAATTATTAGTGAGAGGCAAATTGTGATAATGCAAAGTTAACAATTTTGTTTTAAATAAGAAAGTATTTACTTTAAAAATATGGTACGTAAATTCTATCGATGTTCTAGATAACTGCATGTCGCGCAAAAGTGCGTGTTTACGCGGCACTTACGACCTTTTATTAAGGGTTTTTTAAAGAAAACTCAAAAATGGCTCAACCGATGATGTTCAAAATATTGTTTTATGTACTCTATTATACGGCTAATCTCCCGATATGTTTTCATATTTTTTCTGAACTTTGATTCTAAAGTTATAAAGAGATAAACATTATTTTGGCCTTTCGAAACGGTTTTTTTCCAAAAATATTCAATTTATCAAAAAATGTTCTTAGAAACATTCCAGTTATTTTTAAAGACCCATCTTATGATGTGCAGCACGTTGGTGGTTTCTGAAATTTATTTTTGTGACAATTAGTTACATGTATGGAGTGCCCCTCTTAAAAATACATTTCTTACAATTTTGAGTACTTAATCCAGTAGCGGCGTACAAAATACACCTATATTTCAAATTTATATGCCCCTTTCAGCACTCTAAATAGTTTATACCCACCAATTTGGGTATAAACGAGTAAATACGGGTATATTGAGTAAATACTGAGTATTTACTCGGTATTTACCCATGAGTATTTACTCACTACCCATCTCTAGTCATGATAGAAGCTAAATTGGAATCATGAGACACAGATAACGGTGTTTGCACATTACACATTAGGCAATGTCGTTAACCGTTATTAAATAAAGTCGAATTGTGTTCAGCTCAATTATGTTCACCTCAGTGTCTCAAATTATATAATTACTATGCTATTACTATACCATAATACAGTCATTACAGTACTGTCCATGAAGCAATAATTATTATTCATGTACCTAGGCACAAAGGGTGGCAATTCAAATTTTACCTACTTTGATTTGATTTGATTTGATATTGACTGATGAACTTAGTCGCTGTCATAGTTCCGTACTTCAAAAGGAAAAAAACGGAACCCTTACAGGATCACTTGAACGTCTGTCTGTCTATCTGTCCGACCATTCCCCCCCTTAATCGCTCTGGGTCTACGAGTATAATATTGAAAAAAATACACAAAATAGTTCTAAAATCTATTAGAAATGTGCAGTCAAGCGTGAGTCGGACTTCATTACTTAATTTTTGATCCAACCCGTCGGGTTTTTAAAGACATTTAATTCACGTTATACATAAAAAAATTGTTAAAACTTGGGTAATGCACTTGGCCGGTACTTAAACGACATGCTAAAATTATATGAATTTTGGCATTAACATTTTTTAACATACCTACCTAATACTATGTATTCTATGTAATAATTCTTGTACTAGTTTTCGTTGGTAAGAATATGTTTTAAAAAGAAATCACTTAGAGCAAGTACAATTTGTAGGTAGGTACATATGACACTTCAAAACCAAGGTCAATTTACTATGATACTACCTAGATAGTGTATAAATTGGAACTTAAAAATGTATTACCTACATGGGTTTTCATGTCAATAATATATGCTTACCTATACGCAAAATTATATAATAAAATGTGTTTATTTCTAAGCAAAATAATTTAATAAAAAAAACAGATTAACTTCGTGTTAACCCTTAATAGGGCACCGGTCATATATTTACCACTTCGTTCTGTCAGGCACAGATTAAACACAATTTGACTTATCTGGTGGTTTGATAGATTTATGAACGCATACATAACCTGTCATTCATAAAAAAAATATATTGGCAACACTGTGAAGTGTCAAACGTAGGTTCTGTACCTGCTAAGAAGAAAATTTGAAAGTCAAACGATTTTTATGGTGTTTAGCGAATATTTGTTATCAAAGTGTTCTAACAAGATTCCGGTAGGTGGTTTTTGTTGTTTTTATGTAGTAATTTGTTATTTTATCTAGCTCATCACGTATTATCCACCCTAAAATACTTATTTCCACGGTTTGGGAAGATAGCTCCAAGTTGGTGGTAAATATTTTACCAGTGCCCGTTACGGTCATAAAAGTACGGATCCATTTTATTTTTTTAAATTGTTTTGAGTAAATATGTTTAGAAAAAAGAAGTTAAATGACAAAGATATTCAAGAAAGAATTGATAATGATCTTTCCAGCCTTGAGAGTAACTCAAATGATGACATGGGGAACATTTCTAATTTCGTTAATGAGTATAATTATGACAACTATGTTTTGCGAGGGCTGTCAAAATTTTTGAGTTCATAGGCTGACGAAGAGCATTGTGTTGATACTAGATATGATTATATAGAGGTAGACGATGTGACAATAAGCGAAAATACCTAACGAAATGCTTTAGATACTGGTGAACATGGGAAGAAACCATGTGATGGGGCCCTTTAATTGGTCTTCCAAAGATATTTTGGGATTAGTTTACTACGTAACCATGGAAATAGAGTACTCACAAGACCTGTTACTCCTTTAAATCATGTGCTGACCTCTATTGCTTCATATAACCCTATTGAGACAACTGATCCTCAACCCAGCAAAGAAATACCAGTAGGTATTTTGTTGTGCAAAATGAAATTAAAAATGTCGTAGTTTCCTTTCCATCATAAATCAAAGTATACCTCAAGATATGGACCTAACTAGGTTTCGTCGTCTATAACCAGCTCATTAAGAATGGTCTTCCGATTTCCCAGCACATCGCATACTTACCCAAGTTTGATAGACCAATAACATTTACTCACAAAACACAACACAACCTGTCAGTTTCTTTGACCATTTTTCCTGACGCGGTCTGCGAACTTATTGTAGAACAAAGATACATTTACGCCATACAAAGGAAAGCTTTGCATGGGGTTCCAACAAATACAACAGAAATACGCGCGTTATTTCATGTACTAGTTTTGATGGGACTCGATCCACTGCCTATTGTAATATTGCAACTTGTTTTGGTCTTCAGATCTATTTTACATAAACCCAGACATTTCTGAAGCGTTTACAGGTAAAAGATTTAAAAAACTGATAGAAAACGTTAATTTAAAACACAAACAGTCAGTTTCACCTGTCAGGACAGTATTGCCTCATGCAGCAAGAACGGGCAGCGGTAAAATACTTACCACTTCCTAAAAACCATTAAAAGGTAACGGTCATATAATTACCACCCGATTTTTCATGAAAACTCAGATCCTGAAAAATTTTTTTTTGGCATCATGTTGATTGTGGCCACAATAAGTATCTAAATCACTTACATAACTTATTATATTTCGAAATTTATATCTCTGCCCTATTAAGGGTTAACATAGCTTCAACCATGCATGTGACTGTGAGCACCAAAATTAAGCTAACGTTATTGAATTCACGTTTTAAATTTAGAACGAACGTTCACTTGAATGAGCCAATCAGCGACGTCCGATTTTCAAAGCTTGTTTAGAGTTCTGTTATTGGCTGGAATTTTAATTAGAAGTTTAGAAGACCGATCATGTAGAAAAGACGGGGGAAATCCGAGTAATGAAACAATTTTAGCTTAAGGATGTGATTTGAGAGAAACGGAATAAATAACACGAGCTGACAGACTAATTAACAGGACCAAGGAAACGTTTTATACCGGATTTTGCAAATTAAAGGTTAATGTACCTTAGATACTTAATTGATGCGTTCTTCTAATGGCCTCTCCAAACGTCACCGATGATCGCATGTTTGCGATACATTGCGTCATTTGGTCGACCGATTGAATTCGTTGCTTCTAAGCTTGGCTAAGGCCAGCAATTATCTAAAATCGCATCTTTGATGCAACCTCTGGAGAAGCCTTAACTTGTCATGCGTGATGCGTGATTCAATATACTTGGATGCGCGTTTTTTAGCGAGCATAAGCGGTCCTATCCAGAATTGGATGTATGCAAGTTCCAGAAGTTTAAAAAAAAACTCGTGAAAATATAAACAGAAAGAAGAAGAAACTTAAACGCTATATTTCATAAGTAGGTAATCTAATACCCGCATAAATATTTTAAATGTACCTACCTATTATGTTATAGTTTTGGAGCGTAAGTAAGGTAAACAATTTCATTAAATATCCATATAATTATTCTGACTCTAATCTACAAGACAAATAGTACATACATTTCGATACAAGTGCGAAATGCAGGAAATTCGCAACTAGTGGCGATAAATTGAAACACGAGTAACACGACCGAAGGGAGTTGAGGAAATACCGATATACTTACCATCAATCTAGGAGAAATATAATAGAGGTATATATATATACAAGGTGATATATTCAGGAGACGTGAGCAGGACTAACACTGCGCATATCGTAAATTATAAGCAACTGTTTCGTATCAGTATTAGTGAGTTTAATGATTAATTTTGTATTCGTGTTGAAAAAAAAAGTTATTAGTTTATTTACGACATGCATGGTCGCCCTAAAATTAGAATACCAAACTACCGATATTCTGTGTCAAATTGAATGTCATCACTGTCATCACGGTCTGGTTACTTTTGAAAACTCGTATCTCACCAAGTTTGACAGTCCATTTTCTTCGTAATCAAAATGCTGTCATTACGGTAAAAGAGGTTTTATGTTTATTAATTAGGTTTTGTAGGGTGACCAAGATTGTAGAGGATTAAATTTGCCCTCACCAAAAAGTTAAAAAATAGGAAAAAGTGTGGTTGTTTCACCTAAATACTACGGTGATCGATCAATTATCAGTTACTGAGTGTGTAGGATTAGTCCTGCTCACGTCTCATGAATCACCCTGTATATACAATATAAACGGTTGCTAAAATGAATTGATAATAATTTTTAAGAAAAAAAAACCGACTTCCATGGGGGCCGATGAAAGATTATTGTAGATGGTACACTATGTAGAAAAGGAGGTAAAACCACCCACTTTTTTACTAGCAACGCCGGCCACTCCAAGGGACGCAGCCATGCACTATCACTTGCTCCCTCTAACGCATAAATGCGTCCCTTGGAGTGGCCGGCGTTGGCCCATCGTGAAGAGGAGCCATGAGGGTCGTAGTTCTAGCCTAACCTAACCCACTCCTCAGATAGCAGTTCGGTTCTGTGCGGATCGCAGTTCGAACCTAATCAAACCCACTTTTCAAGTAGCATTTCGTTTCTGTAAGGCTCGCAGTTCTAACCTAACCTAATCCTTGTTCGGTTCTGTGAGGATCGCAGTTCAAACCTAACCTAACCCACTTAATGGCGCATGCCGTGCGGTGTACGGGGGTTTAAGCGGGAGGGGCTAGTAAGATTGGCATCATCGTACTTTATAACTACATTAATTTTATGGTAGGTAATCATAGTTGTTTATTATGGATCCCATCATCAGAACTCGAGCTTGACAAAAATGTGGCTTAAAAACTTAACTTGCTTAACGAACATAACGAAAAGGAAAAATCACCAAACGTGAACTATGCGTCGTTTAAGAGTTCTGTTCTGATCATCATCAGCAGTTCCACTTCATCAAATGCAACAGTTTTTAATGAAAATGCTTGATTTTCTGATGTAAATACAAAAATCTCTATACGCATGCCTTTAAGATTTGAGGAGTTCCCTTGATTCCTCATGGATCCCATCATCAGAACTCGAGCTTGACAAAAATGTGGCTTAAAAACTTAACTTGCTTAACAAACATAACGACGAGGACAAATCGCCAACCGTGAACTATGCGTCGTTGAAGAGTTCTGTTCTGATCATCATCAGCAGTTCCACTTCATCAAATGCAACAGTTTTTAATGAAAATGCTTGATTTTCTGATGTAAATACAAAAATCTCTATACGCATGCCTTTAAGATTTGAGGAGTTCCCTTGATTCTTCATGGATCCCATCATCAGAACTCGAGCTTGACAAAAATGTGGCTTAAAAACTTAACTTGCTTAACAAACATAACGAAGAGGACAAATCGCCAACCGTGAACTATGCGTCGTTGAAGAGTTCTGTTCTGATCATCATCAGCAGTTCCACTTCATCAAATGCAACAGTTTTTAATGAAAATGCTTGATTTTCTGATGTAAATACAAAAATCTCTATACGCATGCCTTTAAGATGACAAAAATGTGGCTTAAAAACTTAACTTGCTTAACAAACATAACGAAGAGGACAAATCGCCAACCGTGAACTATGCGTCGTTGAAGAGTTCCGTTCTGATCATCATCAGCAGTTCCACTTCATCAAATGTCACTTTTTTGGATGTATATGCTTGATTCGTTGATAAAAAACCAAAAATCACTATGTGTATGCCTTTAAGATTTGAGGAGTTCCCTCGATTCCTCATGGATTCCATCATCAGAACTGGATTTTGACAAAAACGGGACCAATCTGTATGCATTCAATCAAAAAAAGAATTTTCAAAATCGGTCCAGTAATGACGGAGTTATGGAGTAATGGAGTAACAAACATAAATGGAGTTATGGAGTAACAAACATAAATGGAGTAATAATATAAAAATAAAAAAAAAAATAAAAAAAAACATACAACCGAATTGATAACCTCCTTCTTTGAGATTTGGAAGTCGGTTAAAAATAAATGCAACGCAGACAGACGAATACTGGGACCATTATCAAGTATTTAAAATTGTGCACTATATAAGTACTGTTTAATTTTTAATTTGGACATTTTTATATTATTTATTTTCAGAATCACGAGCTCTTTCGATTCTAAGAGTAAAAAAAGGTGTCCTAAGATTATAATTTGTAGAGCCCACTTGATAAATTACAATCCAGCTTTCATTACAGAAGTTACTCTCAAATTAAAACTAGAAAGTAAAACTTTGATCTAATGAAAAACAGCCACAACAAGGGCGCTTCAGCGAAATCTTAAAAGTTAAATAGCTCCCTTAACTTTAGATTAAACTAAACAGGGACGGTGATTGCGGTGGCCGTTAATTTAAGTGGTGGCCACCGAAGTTATAATGGGCTCTTGTGAACATCTTATAGAAGGGAAATTCGGTGGCTATTTTTAGGGTTCCGTGGAGTTTGGGCACGTTCGTCAACAGCTGTCAATAGTTTCCGAAGGACAGTTTCTAACAGAATAAAGTATGTCTATGTCTGGGCGGAAGCCACCCAGACACTTTCGACGCGATTCGGGACATGAATGAGAGATTCATTAGATATCAAATAGGAAAGATATGTGACGTTCCACAGCAAAAGGTACCTTATGGTAGTTGGCGCTTACGCTATATTAACGCCGCTCCAATATTATTGCGGCCGCCATAAGGTACCTTTTTCATTGGAACGTCACATATCTTTACTATATCGTATCTAGTTAATCTCTAATTCATTTCCCGAATCGAGCCGTTTGTTTTCTATGACGGTTGATCACGTGACGCTTTCTATAGAAAATTGAAGTGTCGGTTAATTTGGGTGACTGATGCATACTATAGAATGAAAGAATCTGAAAATAAGTGATATCTGGAAAACTGAAACATCGATAAAATGAGACTTAAACGTCTAGGAAGGAATTATATTATATTTAGTTGTAAAATTTATATAAAATGGCTTGGTAACATAGTTTTTGCTTGTATCAAAATTGTGGAGATTTGTTTCACTAATGCGTTTTATTATCGAGAACCAAAAAGACAACTGTTCCGATGACCCTGTCACAGGATCCAATTTTCAGAAAATTCCCAACTGCCATTTAAACTTGAATGAAGCTAAGCAGACTCCGAAGGGGTTTCACGGGTTATTAAGTGGGATTGTCATTTTTCACGTCTCCCGTATCTCGTGACCCAGTTGGGTGTCAATTTGAGATGGTGTCAAGAATAGGCTCTCCCGTTTAATTTGAATAAATAATCATTTAGGTACGAATAAGTAGGTATTAGATTTTTATTCAGGGCAATGAAACTGTATTTTTTGCATAAATAAACGATATTTATACTAGACTTATATCGACCGAGATATGGACAGTGATTACCTTTTTATGGTGGCTAGATCACTGTATACTAACAAATGCGGCAAAATTAACGGTTTCAAATGTATCTGTGTTACACGATGCTTATTGGTCTGATCACTACCCTGTCCTGTGCGAGTGTGACATAGATTTAATAACACCAAAAATCCTACCGAGGGACACCTTGCGGCAAAATAAAGTAAAGTGGGGTGAACGCGACCAAAATCAGATTGATAGGTATCGTGAATATTGTAATAATAGGTTAAGAGAGCTCGATTTTAACCAATGTTTTTGCGACTGCGCAGATAAATTGTGTACAGATAAGAGTCATTGTTTACTACTGGATGGCATGTACAAGGAAATTATCGATACGCTTTCAATGGGCGCTGTGCTAACGTATGTCAATAAACGTAGTATAAAAAGAAAAAAATATATAACCGGCTGGAATAGGTACGTGCGAGAGGCGCATGGCGAGGCTCGTTTATGGTTTCAAACTTGGATGCGATATGGCAAACCAAAATCTGGTTTCTTTTATAACCGTATGTGTGAAACCAGAAAAATATTTAAATCAAAACTTAAATGGTGCCAGGATAACGCGGAAAAGATTAAAATGGATATTATTGCGCAACACCATTCAAGTAAAAAGTTTGGCAAGTTCTGGAAAAACACAAACCGATTAAACCATAAGGCGGGTCTCCCTGTGAGCGTGGAGGGGATACATGAGCCCGTTGAAATTGCTAACTTGTTCCAAAGACATTTTAAATTAGAGTCGCCATTGGGCCCTGCGTCGTCGGTGTCCGGGGCTGGTTCGGATGTCCACCTGAAGTGTAGTATCAGCTTTACAGATAGCGATGTGTGGAGTGTTATTAAAGGTTTAGATGGAGGAAAATCCCCAGGGCATGACGATCTTAGCGTCGAACACTTACGACATGCGGGTATCCATCTGCCCAGGTCTCTGGCAATGTTTTACACGTTATGTCTGCGTCACTCGTACCTGCCGGAAAACCTGATGCGTACGATTGTAGTGCCAATAATTAAAGACAGAACGGGTGATTCCTCTAGCTTATCTAATTACAGACCAATATCGCTAGCCTCTATCATCGCTAAGGTACTGGACGGCCTGATTGATCGGCAAATGGAGAAGCACTTGTCACTTAACGATGCGCAATTTGGGTTCCGACCTGGTTTGTCTACGGAGAGTGCTATCCTTTGCCTTAAACAGACTGTGCAGTATTATACGACCAGAAAAACCCCTGTATTTGCGGCTTTTTTAGACCTCTCTAAAGCATTTGATCTGGTATCGTACGATTTGTTATGGGATAAGTTAAGGAAGGAAACAACCCTGGCTCCTGAATGCATATTGTTATTACAGTACTGGTATAACCACCAAAAAAACCAAGTCAGGTGGGGAAGCGTGGTCTCGGGGGAGTATAGGTTGGGGTGTGGGGTGAGGCAGGGAGGTCTGACCTCTCCCAGACTTTTCAACCTTTACATGAACCAGCTGATTGAGGAGCTTAGTAGCACCAGAGTCGGTTGTCATGTAGGAGGAGTGTGTATAAATAACCTAAGTTACGCTGACGATATGGTGCTGCTAAGCCCTTCAATCAGGGCGCTGCAAAGGCTAATATCAATATGTCAAGGCTATGCGGAAACGCATGGCCTAAAATACAATGCAAAAAAAAGTGAGCTAATGGTTTTCAAGCCCAGATCTAAAACCTACACCAGTTTGCCGGATGTATCTCTATATGGCACACCTCTGCTTAGGGTAAGTAAGTTTAAGTATTTAGGTCATTGGGTTACCGAAGATCTTAGCGATAACTGTGATATAGAGAGGGAACGTAGGTCGCTGGCCGTGCGGTGCAATATGCTTACCCGCAGGTTTGCACGTTGCACACATGCAGTTAAAGTGACGCTTTTCAAAGCTTACTGCCAGTCTTTCTATAGTTGCAGCCTGTGGGGTAGCTATACGCAGCGGGCGTACAGCGACCTACGAGTGCAATACAACAACGCTTTCAGGATGCTGATGGGGCTGCCTCGTCACTGTAGCGCCTCCGGGATGTTTGCGGAGGCGCAAGTCGACGGCTTTGCGGCTATCATGCGGAAGCGGTGCGCCTCTTTACTTAGCCGCTGGCGGGGCAGCGCTAACAGTATCATGATAGCGTTGTTGGATAGGTGGGACTCCCCCCTGCTGCAGCAGTGGTCAAAACTCCACACTGTAGTGAATAAGTAGTTAAGTACTTAGGTTAAGATTACATTGTAATTCTACTAACACTATTTTATAAGTTAATTTTTAAATGTTTGTAACTAACAACTATGGATTTATATCCGAAATAAAATGATTTTATTATTATTTATTATTTATTGAAAACAATACAAAAGGTAATCCCGGTCGATATGTCCAGTGAAACTAACCGTGAATCATTCAAAACTATTAATATTTATATGTACAGTATTCCTAATCTACACACAGGTCCATTTTGTGTAGTATTTTGTCGGTCTCTCTCAAAATGTTGTCTCGGAGAAATCGCTTTTTAGCGAAAGAAACGCTTGGTGCCTTTTTTATTCATTAATTGTTGGCACTAATACTATACTGTGTCATATTATTGGAATACGCAGTAAATAATATTGTATCTAACTAGCTACTTATCTTCTAATATTGCCAGTAACTAACAAACTTATTGTGGCACAATTGACAGCAGTCCTTCAGCCGAGTAAGCAACCTCCCGGATTTTGTGAGAACTTCTATTATTCAAGTTGCCAATTTTCTAGACGAAAACTTTACCAATCTCAACAATGTTTTTTAATATAGCAGTTCATAAAGTAATGTGCATATTTTAATGTTAAATGACGAAATTGCGAGAATAAGTTGTAAAAAAATTTGGCAATTTTATAAAGTTTCGGGAACATAAGTTCCAGTAGGTACCACCACGGTTTCCTTGATTTCTATTAGCTTCATACCTTAACTTTTCATTGATTTGATTTTTGATCACTACTGATGTAGTGTATACATCCTCCTGTGTACAGCGGAAATATCGATATTTTTCTGCGGTGTACATCCTGTACACAGCAAAAAAAAGCTGTCTCAAAAAAAAAGCTTCAAGATTCAGAGAATTCGTTCAGAATCCTTATCATACACAGACAAGAGGTAAATGCTATCTTTTTCCTTCCAGAACGCCTCAACGTCCTCTACGAGCGCAATTGGACCCGACTGGTCCACGAGCAACTCCGCAAGTTCGAGTCATCCATCGTGGCAGCAGCCCGGCAGGCGCCGGACGTGCAACCTCAAGAGTTGGCTCTGGACTCCAAGTGGACCTTCTCTGGCGCACTCATATACTGCATCACATTGATTACCACTATAGGTCAGTCATCTTGATACCTTGATTCAGGAGTTAAGTGCGACAATCTGGCTAAATGCTCCTCTTAAATCCAGGCTCTTAGGTGGCCTACTTGTCAAAGAAGCGGTATGATAAAGAAAGAGTTACAAGAAAAAGTCAACAATACCTTATAGTTTGTCCATGTCTGGAGTCGACAGCCTCAGGAGCACGCGCTGGACTATAACTACTAAGTACAAGTGAACGTTCTCTGGCGCACTCATATATACTGCACTATCACATTGATAACCAGTATAGGTTAGTCTTCATCTTGATATCTTAATTTAGGAGTTGGTAGTCAGCAACCGTGACTGAATGTTGCGCCCAAACGCAAGCTCTAAAAGGCTATCTACTCGTGTTTGTTCAATGTGTTTTGAAAAGCGTATTTTTAATTGAAATACTAATTTATAACAGGTTTTAGTTTGCTGAATTCGGTACTAGTCAACAACACTAAACATCAATCAAAATAATTTGACACAGCAATAAAGCTTTTACGAATAAGTTGACTAACCTAAAATTATTGTGGCAAGTAATATTATTGTATAATAAACTTGCTCGATAAATCACTGTCTCATAAAATGTTGTGACAGCGGAATAATCTTAATGTAAAAGCAAAGTTATCAACAATTCAAAATACTATTGAATTTATATTAAATTAAGTATATTAGGTATGTTTTTAAAAGAACTTTAGCTACAAGTTTTATACGCCCCGAAACATGTTGTCCTATTTTCCTCTTTTATTCAAGTCCCATCCGATAACATAATTTGGTAATCAATACAGCCTTTTTTAAAAACCATAGCCACAGACCGCGCCACGCGCTGCTTGCGTCCAGACCGCAGCCTCAAGGGTTAGGTAGGCATTTGCAACAACTGTCTAGAAATTGCCCTTTACCGTGAGCATAGGTCTTATAAAGGCCTACCTTTTCCTAACAGTGAATAAGAATAAGAATCTTTTATGTGCGATAAACATACCTCCATACCAGATACCAGTGAAACACTAAAAGTAAAAAAAAACTGTGCATAACTTAATATGCGCTTATTTTCGAATTCAATAAAAATAAAGTTTCTTTCCAGGTTACGGCAATGTATCTCCTCGAACCGCGGCCGGCAGAGCGGCTACCGTGGCGTACGCGGCTGCTGGTGTACCATTGACGCTGGCATGCTTGGCGGGCTTGGGCGCGTCGCTGGCTCGACTGGCAAGAGCTGGATGGCTAAGTGCTACTAAGAAGAAGGTGCCGAATACGTGGAGAAAAGAAGGAGAGGTGAAATTAAAATGCGAAAATCTTTTATTAATACGTATTTAAAATACAGTTTGGGACGATAAACGCTCCGGGACTATATTAGATAGGTCACTTTTATATTATTAATAATTTGACCCCTTTTAAAAACTTAGGGATATCCTCGTGGGAAGGGTTTTTGGGTCTACAAACCTTGCTGATTTGGCTTTGCAATATTTTATTGGCATTAATCTTTAACTTGGTACCTATTTAATTATTCTCAGATGGAGAACCACTTCCAACTCCACGAACAGCAACGCTTACTACCGCAACCTGCCGAGAACAACCAGTACACTTCGTTCCCTCCTCGGCGGCCTGGGACCGTCCGGGCCAGAGCTGGAGAGAGGGGGCAATATTCCCAGGTGTTCGAGAGAGCGCCGCCCAGCCCTAAGTCTGCCACGCTGGGTCGCGTCAAGCGCAGTGCCTTGGCTGATGGTGAGAACCAGTATAACTTTTGCATGCATGCATGATAAAAGTCTGAAAAATTGATAGTGGAAGCTTGAAGACCTTAACTCTTTTAAGTTCTAAGAGATTTGATGGACAGAACACGATGGAGGATTATAAACACCAAATGTAGACGCCAAATCCAATTAATGATCACGACCTCAGTCATCAAGGAATGACTATAGAAAAATAAAAAGGCAGAGATACTCCATTCTTCATAACTTTATATAACAAATTAATTATTATTATTGGAACTATCAAGAATATTAATTATCAGTAACATTTCCATATAGCTTCTAACACACTCATTTATCTCTGCAGAGCCTCACACATCATCAGCACTACAAACCCAAACGCTAGATCGCAAACGGACTATGGGCAGCATGAAGTGCCTGGCCACAGTCCACGGACATAGTCCAGGGCGAGGCCGGGGTCGCACCATCCAGAGGCCGAGGGGAGCCGTCATAGACCAGCTGATAGCTGAGGAATGTGGTGAGCTGCCAATGAACAGGAGCCAAGAGGATTTGGAGGACTCAGAAGATCCTGATGAATCGTGAGTATTATAATTATTATAACATTTAATGTTAAACGCCACCTATTGACTATTTATCCATCCAAAAACACATTGGTATTGAATTACAAATCCATAACTAAAAAAGTCAATGAGGAGATAAATGGGAGCACAAACCACTTTTCTCTTATAGTATTTTCACTTCCTTTTTTTGAATTTATTGGACAATAAGCAAATTATGTACGTTATTATTATTACAAGACCCATCGTGGGCAAAACCTTGAGGAGGTTTGTGTGCCGATGGGGAGTTCGAGAAAATAACTTATATGACGCTACACGAGAATTACCCCTTTCTAATACCTAGTTCATTCTTTTTGACACCCAGTGAACACTGTTTTCATAGTACTCTGTAATGAGTCCGGTGTCATTTCGAATTCCAGAATATGCCCTCACGACACCCCATCACGAGTGCCTTTGATCTGGAAGGACGACAAATCCAAAAGCTGCGCCGTCCCAAGCAGCAGCGCCAGCGTTCAGCACATCAACCACGGGATCGAGCACTGCCACGTCCCCGTCAGCATCGTGCTCTTCCTCCTTCTAGCATACATCTGTGTTGGTGCTGCCATCTTCTCCGCTTGGGAAAACTGGAGCTTCCTCGACGCTGCCTACTTCTGCTTTATAGCTCTAGCCACCATCGGCTTCGGAGACTTTGTCCCAACAAGTTTCCTAACAGCCAAGCACACAACAGAAAATTCCAAAAGCGAATACATACAGATGATAGCCTGCTGTGCGTATCTAGTTTTTGGACTCATACTTATAGCGATGTCTTTTAGTCTGCTTCAAGATGAAGTTGTAGCTCGGTGTTCACAAATAGCAAATAGTCTAGGTTTGTCGAGACAATGACAGTACGAGAAGAGCGATTGTAGCTCTACAGATAACCATCTTAGAATGTTATGATCGTTCATGTAAGGAGGAATTAATTTAGGGTCCAAATTATATTTACTTTCTTCATTGGATCCATTTTCTGTACTCTTATCATTGAAACATTGTATGCGTATCTAAATTGCAATGAAAGGTAAAATATTTTTCTCATATCTGTCTACATGTAACGCTGAAGTTATTTAAAATTCGAAACTTTTTACGGAATTTGTACTCAAAAAAGTGTAAATGGTGTTGGTGGTGTAAATAATGTAAAAACTATTTATAAAAGCAAGGCTGAAATTGTAATGAAACAATAAAATTGTGTTGAACAGTGTGTGTTTTATTTGATTATATTCTTCACTGCAGGTGATTAAGGGTCATCATCATCGCATAGTCGCACCAATAAAAGTCTGCAGCGGATTTGATAGCCCACGCAGTGAAAGTGTTATTTTTATGTCATTTCATAGAAGTTTGACGTTTAAAATGACACTTGCACTGCGTGGGCGATCAAAATCGCTGCAGACTTTTTACGGTCTAACTTTATCACACGAACCTAGCCGCCGCCCCGTTTCGCTCTCATTTTATAATGACATGAAACTTGACATGAATATTGAAGTAACATATATATATCTTATCTATGTTTAGTTTAGTTTAGTTTATTGATCTCTCAATACAATTTTCATAGTTAATGTAAAAGAATACAGAAGCAATTATATACTTATCGTATAGCGATATGTCTGGTATATATTAGATTTCGCTGCTAGAAATACAAACAAGATAAAGCGATTGTACTCTCTCTATTTTTTCTTAAATTACAAATTGATACTTGTCATATTTCACGTTATCACAGCATGTAGTTTTAAAATGATAGCATAACTTAAAATGTATGGGAGGAGTTTTTAGGCGGCGGATTGGTGAGACTCTTAAGAAGTGACAGCGAAAAAACCACACTTAATTAGTATTGGGTACACCGTTTTGGGATAAATCTATATCTATTTTTGCCCGAGCCTCTATATGCGGATAAACAGAGGCGCGATGCGTGAAATATTCCCTGATGGGACCATGAAATATGCGGCAAAGGATTAGAGAAGGGGTTCGGCCACAGTAGATACGTTTTGGAACAGTACGTTCAATGCAAATTATATCACATTGAAAAGATTCTATATTTAATGAAATTGGTAAAAAAAAACAATTCTATAGAGATCATATACCTACTCATAAACCTAATAATTGATCTGCATCTCAGAAACTGCACTTAGCTTACAGTCAGCGTATACTTCGAACACTTCCCATACCAAATGACTGTAAAAAAGAAATAATAAAATGAAACATCGCATTCTCAATAACCGCCTTAGGAGCCTATCAAATCTTACTCCAAATTCGTAGTGAGATTATTTTAGCTATCTACGTATGAATTCGAAAATAGGTATAAATAAGATGATATTGATAAGAGAATTATGGCGTTATTCTTAAACGTCTGTCAAATCTAACAAAATCTTTTGTCGCTATCATATTGACATTTTCTGTTTGATAGAAAGAGACAAAACTTAACAGAGATTTGATGCTAAGTTTTATGAATAAGGGGGTCATCATTTTATGGTACCTATCACCGGATAAAGCAAACCCGCTGACAAAAGCTCGTTAAGTCTATATGGCTATATATCCGCCGCCACCACCGCTATGGAAGGATCGTCTACTAGCTGTTAATTTTAGTGTTTGTATTTTCTTCAATCGCAATAAATATCACCAAATTCTTCAGTCTAAAAATTATCCTACTGTCCTAAATCTAGATGCTAAGACACGGTGTCCAACGTGAGCAGTGAATTACAGGAACAGGCTAAAACATGGGTCAACCATTACAAGCGACGTTTTACCGATCCTGGCCGGGATCGAAATCCGATCCCTCCAGGGATTACATGACAGGTGCTTGTTAATTGCTACTTATTTTACTCGTATTTATCTAAAAAGATTTTCCTTTTTTTACAAAGTTAAATAATTTTCATGGAATTAACTTATCCATTATTTGTATCGCAAAATGTAAGTAAATGGAGATGGATAGGTCGCAAAAAAACGTAGGGAATATAGCCATCGCTTCTAGGGAGCACTTACGATACGATTACGGCGACCTACTGTCATGGAAAACATCATAGGAGCAGTAGGACTGACCTGGAGAGAGGCAAGATTTTGTAGGAGAGAGATGAAGGCTCTTTGCAATTTTTAGGTGTCTTAAAACCACAGAAAAGGATAACTCGCGCTAGAACGGTCTGGGTCCGGGCCGAATCGTCCGATATTTCATTTTCTCTGACGGGGGACTGGTGATCACGTGATGCTTTTTATAGAAAATAATAAACAACAATTAAATAAATAAATAAATATTATAGGACATTTTACACAAATTGACTAAGCCCCACGGTAAGCTCAAGAAAGCTTGTGTTGTGGGTACTCAGACAACGATATGTATAATACATTTACTTACTTACTGGGATTCGAACCCAGGACTATCGGCTTAGCAGGCAGGGTCACTGCTATATAAATAAGTAGGTATATATTCTGTTTGGGTAAATCGTGTTAATTATTCAGAAGGTGTGCAGGATGTCAAATTATTAACACGTTCGCTACCGGCAATCTATTTTTGCATGCAAATTGAAATAGACACAGTAAAACTTTAGTGATATTCGAAACGAAAATTTCACGCTTCTGAAACTGCGCACTGTGCGTCAAACACTTTTTTAGTACCTACCTAGATTTGGGTCAAATTCTTTTTTAGTACCTAAGAGTGAAGGCTATATGCGACTTTCTTGTGGACATCTTATAATAAATAGATCTTGAAGTCTGATTTTAGTACTTTTTCTTTATCGGCATATACATAATTATATTATAGATATGTATGAAAATTGTTAGAATATTCTTTAGTCTATGAAACTTAGCAAGTATAGTGTGGAAAGCTATTTTTGTCAGTAGAAAAATGTGCCAAGCTCAAAAATAAGTCGCGATTGCTATGTCCTCGCATAGAAAAATCGAATTTCGAGTCTTTTTCTACTGACATTGGGTTTGCTAGTTAAAAGCTAATACATACCTACATAGGTATCTTATAAATAAGTTTAGATTCATTTTATCAGAAAACCCCAAAGTTTTTAATGCTTTACAAAATTAATATAATATATTTACTAAAAACTCGTAAAATAAATACACTGTTTTTGTAGCTTGCTAAAATACACTCGATAATTGTATTTAACTATAGTTTACCGGACATTTTACTTGACGGTTCCTGGCATATAGATTTAAATAACCTACAGTTAAGCGCATTTAAAGTTGAGTTAACTACCCACTTAACTAACTCGCCACACGGAAGCCACCTAAAAAGTAATGTTTATGAAATACGAATATGCATTTAGCAAACGAACAAATGTACGGACAAATACGAGCAAAATGCACGATAACCGAATGACAACATTTTGATGTCATTTTAACGTCAGTGTACGTTAGAATAGGCATAAAAGTTGCATTGCTAGATCAGTGCCCCAAACGCGTTAGTTCCGCGTAGCATTATTCCCGATCGCAATTTTCCCTACTCGCGTTAGTTCCGGGTAGAATTATTCCCAGTCGCATTTTTCCCCACTAGCGTTAGTTCCGCGTTCCGCATAGCATTAGATCACAACTTAGCTAGACGGAGCCCCGCGAAGTATCTGGGCGGTTTGCCCTTCGGGCATCTGAAGCTACCTAACGAACCTAACCTACCTAACCTATTAATTTAGTGTGACGTCCATGAAAAGTGGGGAAAAATGCGACCAGGAATAATGCTGCGCGGAACTAACGCGTTTGGGGCACTGATTTAGCTACTCTTTCGGAAGCCACATTCAAACTCATGCCAACAATTCTTGAGCCCGAGATCAGTTTCAGTAATATCATTTGACTTTTATTTGACAAAATCTCTCTCGTATCAATACCAACTTATAATTCGTGAGCGCGCGAATCGCGCGATGCAATTTCACTTATATCAACTCCATAACAAATCTAGCTTGCATTTTTAAAGTTTAAAGTTACGAGTACGGGCCCTATTCGGATTTTGAAATAGACATCTGTTAGATACCTTTTAGTCATCACCAAGATACGATAACGATATGTTTAAGATCTAACCTGTCAAATTTGACATTTGCGCGAATGGAAATACTATTGAACGTTTTCCACAGGATATGACTTAGAGATCCAATTCACATCTAATAGATTTCTTACTCTATCTAACGTAAAATTGACATTGGTTGCCCGAATTGTGCTGCAAAAGAGAACTAGTTGATATCTAAACTATAACGTATCTAGAATGGATCTAGTACGTGTCATCTCTTGTGAATATCTTGAAGTTCGAATACGGCAGTATCTCCAGGTATTCAACTTGAAAACTAGTTACCGGATCTCAAAATATCCCCATCGCCTTTGACGCATCAACTTGTTGAAACTCCTGAATGCAACCTTCGGCTTCAAAGTTCCTCTCTGTCTCTGCATTAGCAATGAAGTGGTCTGGGATTTTATAGGATTAATAACTTTGAAGGAATGCTTTTAATAAAATGATAATGATGGACTTGATGCGACTTGGGGCGCCCGCCACTTTAGTTTTCTATAGAAAGCATGACATGATCACCGGTTGTATGCACTTTTAACTTTATCAAAAAAGGGCGCTCTTTAACCAATGACGGATTGACTATGAAAATAAACAACCAGTCACAAATAATGCCAATATATTAAAAATAATCCCAAATCCTTATCCCTTTATCCCTTATATACAATCCCAATAAAATTGTCGTTATATAGTCTGGTCTATAAGGAAACTGCAAAGTAATTTCCCGCTTTCAAAGGCAACTACACTTAAAACAAACAAACAAACAAACAAACAAATTATTTATTTGCAAAAAAGGGTAATTACAGGTCTTATTGTTATACAGTATTATGTTTCACCTTTTCAGCTGTGTACAAACAGCAAGTGCATCAAAGTTTAGCACTGTTTATTAATACGTGGCTTAGAACGGCGTCGGAGTTCTAGGCTAAGAGCGACCCTCGGAAAATGGTACCTATAAATGATAATAACTTCAACATGATAATAATTCTTCCGCGACAACACAAAATCAAAAGTTCACTAAGCAGACATACTGGTGGAAATCGCAACAAGTGAAAGGCGTTGTTCACAAAATAATTCGTGGCATTCGTGGAGACCCTGGAGCGACCCTCAGCAATGAGGGACGATAATTAATACTATATTCAGGCGTCTGGTATCAGATCTGTTCATCAGGTGGAGGTCAGAGTGGCAGGCCAGCAAAACTTTTCAGTTGGAAAAAAGAAATGCCAAACTACGATAAAAGTGTGGAAGTTTGTCTTATTTAATAGACGGCACTAGTTTCGTTTCCATCATTATTGTATACCATATTCCGAGGCCAGCTCTTAGTCTATTTGCCAAAGGTTGCATTCAAAGTTTTATTAAGTTAGCGTGTCAAAGGCAGGTGGCGATATTTGGGCAAACAGCGGGTAACTAGTTTGAACAAGTTACGCGATTGAAACTGGTGTTTAATCTGCGAGCTTGCTGCGAGTTTTAATATATTGAGACCTGCGAGGAGAGTCACGGCCCGATTCGAATAATGTTTATAAGAAGTCACAGCGGTACGATAAAGAAATGTGTCAAAAGTAACTTTTCTTTAAAACGTACTACTACTACTACTTTAAAACTTTAAAAGTGTAGGTACCGCTGTGATTACTTATATGGTTCGAATCGGGCCGCAAGGTTTTGTAGGATAAATTATGTGTGGGTTGATTTCATTCAGGAAAGAGCAGGCCACACGTAGAGAATGACTAGGTACCTAATTTACCGGTGAATTGGCAAATTATCACTTCCCACACGATTTTTCCCATAATTTCATTTGGGCCAATCATCAACTGGCGTAACCATCGTTTTGCATATTTTGCTCGCGTAAATTTCCATCGATTGAAGAATCTTTGCGGAGTTCGTCTTTCCAATACGTGACTGAATTTAAATCATTCTCTTATTGAAGATGATTTGTGATATTACCTTACAGTTATTTTCTAAGAGAAGAAAAAAGCATAGTTGTAATTTTTATGTTTATTTTTTACACGTGTTAATCAAGGGCAAATGCAAAAAAAAATGACTATATTTATTTGCAAGAGCAAACTCCAGCCAAAACCTTAAAAAGTTCAATAAGACGAAAACATGTCTAATTTTTATTTACTTATTTTCAATTGTATATCGTTAACCTGGATACTATCCCCCTTATTCATAAACGTTTACTAAAGTTAGCAAGCCGATAATAATCGTTTGTCCCTTTCCGACGTATTAGTATGACGGAAAGGGACAAACGATTATTATCGGCTTGTTAACTTTAGTAAACGTTTATGAATAAGGGGGTATATCAGTATAACTTTTTAACAGAAGTATAATTTAGAGTGGGCAACTGAGATAAAAGTTAAAAACCATTACTTAAGTTTCGCGAGGCGCCCCATATTTTTTGCCCCCTACTAATTTCGTGGCATTATGCCCTCTCTTAAACAATTATTATTATTCCTTAAAACAAAATATAAACTGATCCGCTCACCAAATTGTTTTCCAATTCCAACAGAAAATTCTTTATTACAACCCCGAACCAAAAGGGTAGTATTACTAATAGTAATCTTCAATTTAGGTCAAAATGAGTATTGGAGCGCACATTTGTTGGACGGATCACAATGGTCCCAATCCTGGGCCGTGATTGATCCGTGTATTTCCTAATCCCGACCGATCCCACCTCAATAATAACGTTATTTTGATACTACAAATGTGTACAACAAAGGTCTTGGGAAACGTTTCTTTGCATGGCTACGGAATTGTACTTACGGCTCGATTCGGGAAATGAATTAGAGACACACTAAATATGTGACGTTCCACTGCAAAAGGTACCTTATGGCGGCTGGCGTTGCGAATCGGTAAATAAATTAGAGATTCACTAGATATGAAATAGTGAAAATACGTGACGTTCCACGGAAAAAAGGTACCTCATGGCGGCCGGCACTTACGTCGCATAGCGCCGCAATAATATTGGAGTGGCGTTAATAATAGCGTAAGCGCCAACCGCCATAAGGTACCTTTACCCGTGGGACGTCACATATCTTTACTATATCTTATCTAGTTAATCTCTAATTCATTTCCCGAATCGCGCCGTTAGACTTGTTTGATTCCTATGTTGTAGATACTTATATCGATACCTACAGGATGGTCCGAAAATAGGTACGAATACCTAACATAAAGATGTTGTACTGTGCATATTGCTGATAATATTTTAAAGTATTTAAACATTATAAACAAATGATTGCGCTTTGTGTAGGTACCTATCAAAGCCAACAATTATTAGCCAAAACTAGTTTACACGAAGGCACTTTTCAAGAAGTGGTTTTAACTGAAAAATGCAGTTAAAACTAGTTTTCACCATGACCTTACGAAAAACTTACTTACTTACTCAACATACTTATACTTGGTCAAGCAGATCTTGTCAGTAGAAAAAGGCGGCAAATTTGAAAAATGTAGGCGCGAAGGGATATCGTCTCATAGAAAATTTGAATTTGGCGCCTTTTTTTACTGACACGATTTGCTTGACCAGCTATAGATTGAACAAGGGATAACGCGTTATTATAAATAGGGTTTTTACAGTGACATATGCACATCATAAGCTGTGAATTATGTTTAATATGTAGGTATAATGTGTAAATGTATTTATGTTTTTTATTCATTAGGGCATCTAATATTTTTAACAAAAAAAATGTAGTTACTACCTATACATCGCGACTTTATTTTATTTTATCAACCAGAGAGCTACTGAAATTATTTACAAATTATTTACAAAGAGAATCAACTCAGTGCAGCATATAAAAACAGGGGACCCAATAAAATAAAACAAGGTCATTGAATAAACTGTACAACCTTAACTAACTACGGAACAAACGGCACAGTTCCTTCGGGCACAAATAAAAAGTAAAACTCTTTGTTGTCCGCTTTCGGGAGTGTGTGCTAATGAATTCCATTGTTGGAGCACAAACTCAGCTTCACTTTCTATTCTCATTGACAACCCTAGGGCAACAGTTTGCCACAGACTAAAAAAGTACGCCAGTAAACAACGATGATTCTGTAATTTTCCAAGCGCGCGCAAGTAGTCCATCTACTCTGTGACGTTGACACAGGGCTGAGCTTACTTACATGGATCTTGTTAAACGTGTCTTTTGTAATTTTACTAAAAGGGACTCCAGTACCACATGTATATGTTAATTGTGATTTTGTGCACCTTGCTCGGGCCCGGGTAATGTCACACATGTTGGGAATTAACCATGAGATGTAGCCAAATAGTACCGTGGGCCTTTACTTTACAGTGATTGCTATTACACTGAAATGTACTTTGGGTAAGAGCATTTATGCGTTCATACATTTAGTTAATTAACTATGAATACAAGTAACAGTGAGTATTAAAAAGCCGCGTATTATCTACCTATGCGTCATTTTAATATTACCTATATAAAAACATATTACCATATATATTTTAATTATTCAACCAAAACTTTTAGATTTGTCCAAAAATTATCAATATGAATAATTATTAAAAATTCGTCCTAATCTTTAACTTAACCCTAGCTAATACTATGAATAACTAGGGTAAAGTTTAGATTTAGTTTAGTTACGAGTGCGCTTTGGTTACAACATTTCAACTTAGTCGAAAAATATTTCACGGCAGAGATTTGGACGATATTGCTACGATCCATCTCAGCAAAACGGTAGGGTTCAAGCTTGTGATAAATCGTATGTTTCACGGGTTCAAGGTTATACATATGTATACAATTCTTCACCTTATATCATTGGTTTAAGGTGGAAAACTTAAGCATAATATAAATGAATCCCCTCGATAATAGTTATTTATCCAAACGCTTCTCTTGTGATCCATCTACTCAACTGCTTTTGATAGCTTTAGTATGATGTCACTTTTATACATAAAAGCTATAAAAAGTCATAAATATGCATCGTATAGAGGCGCTAAATTCAAACTGCATTGGCTATCAAAGTTCATAGCAAAATATGAACATATTTCGGAAGCATACCTACATAAAAATAAAATGTCAGTATATCAATAAGTATTCCTATTGGTTGCGAAACCGAGCGACCCAAACCCTGCGCGTCAACATTTGTAAACAAAGGTACCTACCTAACAATAGGAAATATTACGCAAAACTCTACTTCGGGGGCGCCACTATGATTATCCATCACAATCTGGGGGTCTACCGCGAAACACGAACTCTTGCATATTCGAGCGATAAAGAGGCAGATAGGTAAATTTCGCTTTTCGCGTTTCCCGGTAGGCCCTTGTTAACAGACCGTCTTGATGCATCAATGTCATTTAAGGCACAGTATGTATAAGTTTAAGGCACCGTATGTATAAGTTACTCTATGGTTTACTAGCTAGCTTAGTGCTGCAATCTGGCGTCTAGAACATTGCAGTAATACCCCCAATAAATTTTTGGAAAACCGAGCAAAAATTACGAGACATAACATGACATGGCATTACGAGATACGAACATTTTATACATTGTAGTAAATATCAACGCTTGTTGAAGATAAACAGCTCGTATCTCGTAACGTAACGAGTTCTGCTTTACATTGCGGACCAAATTATTTTGTATGATTAAAATATTTTCATTGTATCTAAGCAAAATTTAACTCAATATACTTCTTACGTTCTATGCTAACCACTGTTTAAAGAGTCCCCTGTATTAAGTTTACACACTGTAAAATATAGTTTCATTACTATTTGTATGATAGTAACTGTTGAGTTTAGTTTGAAACTATTGTTTAGTTTGGATATAAGCTCCCTTGCTTGCTATGCTTTAGGAACACGGCCTGAAAGGCTTGCGCGCTCAATCATTGTTTATTCACGTGAATTCTGTCAACTACAGTAAACTGGGAAACTTCTGAAAGGGTTCTTTATAGAAAACTTTCCAAATAGCCTTTATGTTGAGGCTTTTGTGTGGGAAATGTTTAAAGTGTGCGCAGGTGAGTTGTTGAGGCAAATACCGGAAGGTTAAAGTGAATAAGTTTTTGGCAAAAATTTAATTTTTGGTACAAACTTTTATCGCTGACTGTACTTTTCTATCCACAGGGAACTAATAATCATCGAGACAATTTAAAAAAAACCCACAATTAGGTTGCGTTTTTTTATCACAGAGTTCCTATGGCCAACTCCTGTCTCCATCATCGGATCAGCTCGATGGTAGGTACCATAATATTATATTGCATTGTTACCCGACTTACATATGTGAGTATGCTTTTCAGCTTCATTGGAAGCCGGGAAGTGGGTCAAATTTAACTTGCAAGATTTGTCCCGTACAAACATAGTTAATACATAAATACATACTGCAAGGTACATTGCAAGTTAAATAAAAGCTTGTAAAATGGATAAAGGTAAGATACCTTATTATGGATAATAAGTCAATGGTTCATACACATTTTAAAGTACATACTTATGCTTAATATAGCTCGTTCGCGTCTTTCATGTAGACATCGCAAAATCGAAGAAATCTAAAGTTACCTATTTCTAAAACGTGTCTGAATGCGGTGTGTAATCGTGACACAGGTTAAAAAAACTATTTTATTTCCATAGACGCGTCATATCATTATAATCGCGTTAGTTTCACGCGCCTCAACACGGATAAGTGTATTCATGACACAGGTTAAATTTACTCATAATTTTCTCATAGAAAACGAGTCACACAACTGCGTTAGTTTCCAGCTTGACGAGCGTGTCGGACAATGCTGAAATGCGGCGTTTTGTGAATCTCCATCGGCTTGAAAAAAGGTCCCTTTATGTACGGCGTGAATGTTTACGTTTAAAATATGCGGAGCCGGGGTTATCTAAGTAAATACTTTTAACAAAGTTGCTTGCAATTTCGCTGTTGTGATACTTTTCGTATTTAGATATTGTGGAGCGTGGCGGAGTTGTTAATTTGGATGATGTTTGTTTGATTTGCGTAGACAAATATATAATCAGGTACAGGATTATTTATAGGTAGGGGGCAAAATTTTTTAACAAACTCAATTAGGTATCGATGATTTTTTTATTATTAACATTTATTTTTAAACTGTATTGCACAAAAGAAGTAAAAAGTACAAACGGCGCACTTAATGCCTTCCCGTGATATCCCGGTCTACTAGTGATCGCTCCATGTTTTGTTTGTAAAAATATAATATTTTTTAAAGTATAAAAATGAAACAAAATAATAACTTTTGTCTCTTCTTTTTTATTTTAAAGAATATTCCAAACTTGATACGATATGGTATTGGTACAATATCAAAACAAGTCTATTGACCAGAGCAGAACTATTTTAATTTCTTATGTAAGGTACTAGATAAGTTAATATGATAGTCATAAATAAAATTGAACGTCTAGTGCTCACAAAATTTTTTAGCCCATCAACTAAATACTTTAGCCGTATTCATGTCGCAAAGGAACTTATCCATAATGCCACAGAAATACGCCAAGTCCGCAGAAGTCGGTTCAAGAAAGGAGTCCGGTGGAGGCAAAGGCCATTAGTATTAATAACGCAAGCGTTCGGTCTCATTAAACTCAGTCGACTGGCGTGTTCCACTTGGCACTAGAGATGGGTAGGGGTGAGTAAATACTGAGTATTTACTCGGTATTTACTCAAAGCACCCGATAAATACCCGTATTTACTCATTTAGGTGGGTAAAAAAGATTGCTTATAAAATATTCAAAAAGTGAGATTTAAGAACAAAATTGTCTTTTATTGAAAAGTGCTAACGTGTATTACCAATATCTATGAAATAAAAAGCATATAGGACGCTTAATTTAGGAATAAAAGGTAATTATTAGTGAGAGGCAAATTGTGATAATGCAAAGTTAACAATTTTGTTTTAAATAAGAAAGTATTTACTTTAAAAATATGGTACGTAAATTCTATCGATGTTCTAGATAACTGCATGTCGCGCAAAAGTGCGTGTTTACGCGGCACTTACGACCTTTTATTAAGGGTTTTTTAAAGAAAACTCAAAAATGGCTCAACCGATGATGTTCAAAATATTGTTTTATGTACTCTATTATACGGCTAATCTCCCGATATGTTTTCATATTTTTTCTGAACTTTGATTCTAAAGTTATAAAGAGATAAACATTATTTTGGCCTTTCGAAACGGTTTTTTTCCAAAAATATTCAATTTATCAAAAAATGTTCTTAGAAACATTCCAGTTATTTTTAAAGACCCATCTTATGATGTGCAGCACGTTGGTGGTTTCTGAAATTTATTTTTGTGACAATTAGTTACATGTATGGAGTGCCCCTCTTAAAAATACATTTCTTACAATTTTGAGTACTTAATCCAGTAGCGGCGTACAAAATACACCTATATTTCAAATTTATATGCCCCTTTCAGCACTCTAAATAGTTTATACCCACCAATTTGGGTATAAACGAGTAAATACGGGTATATTGAGTAAATACTGAGTATTTACTCGGTATTTACCCATGAGTATTTACTCACTACCCATCTCTACTTGGCACTGACAGACTTTGACCTTTATACACACTTATTTAGCTTTAGTACGTATAAATAGTTGTATCTTGTGACTTAAATTGGTGTCTCTGTGAGCTGTACAATGTACATCTCGCAAGCAAAACTTAAAACTGTATGGTTCCGCAAAGAAAAACATAACTCGAATTGATCAAAAAATTTGGTATATTCAAATCATCGGGTAAAATCGAAATTGCGTTATCTAACCTCTCTATCACTCTTGCATATTCGAGCGATAAAAAGGCAATGAAATGAAATCATGTCAAAAAACAGTTTAAAGCACAGTATGTATAATTTACTCTATGGTTTACTAGCTAGCTTAGGGCTGCACTCTGGCGGCAGAACATTGCAGTAATACCCCCTAATGCGACCAGTAAAGGAGAACATTCAGGCATACGAAAGCATTTTAGCCGAAGCTGAAACTCAAAATAATCAAAGCTTCTGGTGCCAAGTGGAACCAATTGTCAGCGGAACCCTCGCACCAGTCGAGAGCCATTCTGGAACTTTTACCTCGCACTGATATTACTTTGAGCCTGTGATCACTCGCCACTTCGCGGCTTTAAAACTGGATAGAAAATTAATAGAGTGCATTTCTCAATGCAACTTGAAGTTTCTGGATCCGGTTTTAGAGCAAACTTGTGTTCAGATTTTATCTAAAGTAACTGAGTGCCTTTCTAGTTTAAACGTGATATATTTGCAGTGACTAGCGTACATATAGGTATACGTATCATTGTTTGTGTATCCTCTTCCTCTTTGTCGGTCCCTCATTACTGAGGATCGTGACCACTTGGTTTAGCAGTTCCTCTCCTGCACATCCCATCACCACCACACAACTGCTGGTGAAACTCAGATGAAAGTCGGAATTTAAGGTAAAAACAATGAAATTATATAGCGGTAGACCCGTTTGTGTAATTAAATATGTGTAAGTACAAAACGCGAGAGTTTTAAAATGTTAAATGTTGTGTGTAATCTTAAAGGTATTTACGTCAAAATACGTATTTTTTGTCTATAGTGTTTACAAGAAACTCTAGTGGAATTACGGATGGATGGACAGACGGACACGACGCAACAATAAGGGTGCGTTTTTCCCATATTACATGGTCATACCAAAAGCTTCGAATGTAGTAGGTATTCATCCAAAACTCCTTTCAACATTCGCACCCTCCATTTTTGTCCGTACCTAAGCAATCATTTATAAATAGGTATTAGTGGATTTAAGAGCCATAGAGCTTTGTCGCCGAGTCATTCAAATGGTAATTCTAGGGCCGGGGCGGTGCAAGGATGATATATTACAAGCCCAGAATACATTAAACTTTATTTTTATTGCTGTGAGGATAAACTTCAGTGTAGGGACAGTCTGAATTGAACGTTGAAAAGGTTTTAGTCGTAGGTTTATGTAGGTACGTGAGCAATAAAGGTTTTAAAAACAACACCATATAAGGAGATTAAGGGCTCATGTAGATGTGAGTTTCATTACATTGCAGTATTTGATCGGTTGGTTGAATTGGGTGTGTCGTATCTCCTCTGTCACTGCCAAGTTGACAACGTCGTGCCATAATATTCTCACAGATGGCATTAGCACGTTCTACATCGCGCTCACGAAGTTCCGAATGTCAATAACTATTGTATAACTGCTGGTCAACAACTCTCAGAGGACTTCGGTCCCCAGGCACAACACAGTACCTATTCTGTAGAGACTCTCTCTACTTTCTACAGCTGTAACCTCAATAGTCTGCGATGTAACTAAATTCGCATGCGAAAATTACGTAAATGCTTTTTCTTGGAAATTATGTACGAAATACTAAATTTGACATTAAATGATTATTGTCTATTTACCTACTGACTTGGTCTAACTCCCGAATAACGGTATATCTAGGTTCACAAAGTTTGTCATGTATCCATTTCAATTTTGGAAAAGTATAAACAGCCACAAAGATAATTAGAGCCCAAAAGACAATGCAAATAGCATTTCGTAATGTTAGAAACACTCCTAATTAAAATCAAACATGTATCACATGATCACATCTATCTAATTTCGCGAGTAAACAAAACTGAACGAATTTAGTCGAAATTACGGCAAAACGCATTTCGGTTACCATTAACCTTACTTAATTATTTGTCGGCGCCCTTTTCCGTAAAACAACGGGTTGTATAACTGCGGATAATTTTTGTTTTATATGCGCACTGGGGCGATTCGTTCTGAAAAACTCTCTGTAATTGGAAGATGATTATAGAAATGAGACCTTTCCATATTCAATGGGTTGAGATACAATTGTGACTCAGTTATACACAGACTAAACAGGCACTGCATTATAAAGACTTTTATGCTTAGAATACATACGAAAATACGGTCGCACCCTGAAAAAAGGTGACACTCTGGTAACCTAATGATCTGTGCCCTATTGATTATACATTTGGTTTTTTCTTCTATTTATACAAATATTTTGCCATAGAACTACAAATTTGAAATAATTAATAGTTATATTACATCTGAACAAAGATATTCGAGATAATGTTTGACCATAATTGGGAGCTTAGACTAGTTGGGTATACCTAAGCTCCTAACTGTCTATCTACCTATCTAATGTACAAAAGTCTGATACCAGAGCCAATCTATTTCGGAGGATTTGGAGGAAAAAAATAAAGAAAATCTAAAATACGTAGAAAAGAGACATGTGTTAGAGGCAATTTTTTGGTTTGTTAAATTGACAATTTGTATTGAAATGTAATTTCATGCGGTTTCTTCTTTCTTAGACAGGCAGGTTATGTCTTGATTGAGAATTTCTAAACCAAATATTCGAAACACACCAGAATTTAGTAACTTGTATATATTGTGTACTTTGACATATGTACAATATATTCCTTTTTAATTTGTGTGGGTTATGTATTTCTAATTTTATTGTGTACCTATTGTATTTTTTGACATGTGTTTATGATTGAATTAACTTATGACATCTATTTCAGATTACCATTTAAATATCCCTTTAAATATAATTACACCAAAATAAAGGTGTTAAACCGAATGTCTGCAGCAAAACGAGTCATCTCATTACGGCTCCAATTCACCGGACCCCCAAAAAGGTAACTTAACGCCTCACCTCCTTCAAGTAGGTATTGAAACAGACACGTCAAGGAGATAGATGGAACAAAGGTTCCATTTATCTCCTAAGGCCGCAAAAACAGTGATCGATGCGAGGCTGTTTATAAACACCTGTTTACAACTTTGTTTTCCCGAATAGATGTGTTTCTGATGAGGATTATCTATTGGTAGCTGTTAGGAAATATTGAAGGGATTATGGACTGCCTTTCGTAATGTTTTTCTCACGGATTTGTCTTTTACTTGAGTGCCATTTGCTAGGTAGTTTGCTACATTGGTAGGTATGAAATACCGGGCTATGATTTTAATGTAATTGTATCAATGTCCAACAATGAGTAGGTGCAGATGCATGTGCAGTCAACAGTAAAAATATGGGTGTACAAATCATTTCAAAAATATGTCCCATAACTCTTATGTCAGTGAATTAAGAACTATGGGACATATTTTTGAGTAAGTTGTCTACACCCATATTTTTACCGGTGACTGTGCAGTACTTTTTGTATCGAGACTGACGGAAATAGCAAGACACATTCGTAAGTTTCCGTGAAAATGCGATGGAAAATAACTATGCACTACCTACATAGCTATAATAAGGTACCTACACATTTATATCGTGTGAAAGTACCAGTAAATTAAAAATACTATAAATAGACAGACTATTAATAGGTTTGGGATGACCGTAGCTCCCGATACCTGCAACACCAGAGGGATTCAAGTGCGCTGCTGGCCTTAAAGATGGGACTATTTTCTTAAAGGTTTGAAGGTCATATTGGCCCGGAAATACCGCCTTGTTTTTGATATGACCTTCATCACTTGTCAATGTTACTGAGATGTCAGTGACGATCTCGCTTTCGCAATACCTACACCAACTTTCACACTGTACACATTACCTTTTTATACCGTAAATTACATTGTGGCCAAAGTTGGCAGCGGCCAAAGTTACGAACTAAATTCATAACGCGCCGTCATTGCCGGACGAGAGGAGGCATTCCAAATGCTTACCGTACATGGTGAGTCGAATGATCAGCCCGCCAAGCCAAGGTGACAATGGCCATCGTTGCGTCGACAAAACGGTCAGTATCTCTCCAAAGTGCACCTCACCAACATCAGGGGGTTGCACTCAAATATCGATCCGGTCCACCACCATCTTGAAACCGAAAAACCGCACCTATTCTTTTTGACGGAGACGCAAATCAAAACCCCAGCGGACGCGTCGTACCTCAACTACCCAGGCTACTCACTGGAACATAAGTTCAGAGCACGTGCTGGGGTCTGTGTGTACGTCCGCGACGACATTTGCTGCAAGCGTCTCCGTTGCTTTGAGGCTGCCGGGTTTTCCACTTTGTGGATTATGGTCGACTCGGGCTCAGAGAAAACTCTGTATGCCTGTGTCTACCGATCGCACAGCGGAAACCAGGAGACAACTAGGCTCTTTGACCACCTTACTGAGATGGCAGATAAAGCCCAACAGCGGTACCCCGCGGCTCAACTCGTATTCCTTGGGGACTTTAACGCCCACCACGAGGAGTGGCTGTTCCCGTACAAGAATACTTGCCACGCTGGGAGGGAAGCGCGCAAATTTGCTGTATCCCTAAACCTTACCCAGCTGGTAAATGTTGCGACGCGGATACCGGATGTTACTGACCATACACCCAATTGCCTTGACCTTCTGCTGACAACTGATCCAGACAGGCACTCGGTTTCGGTCTCAGCTCCGCTAGGATCGTCCGATCACTGTCTGGTGAAATCCGTGTCGATCCACTCTCCTCCTGATCTCTGCCCTAGGGGCACGAGGAGAGTATGGCGATACGAGTCAGCGGACTGGGATGAGATGCGGCATTTCTTTGCGTCTTTCCCCTGGCAGCAGGTCTGTTTTTCTTCGGGTGACCCCTCCTGTTCTGCTGAGGCTGTTGCGGATGTGATTCGGCAGGGAATGGAATATTTCATTCCGTTCTCCGACCTATCGCTCGATCACAAGACCCGAGCATGGTACAATTCGGACTGTGCTCGAGCCGAGGCTCTTAAGCAGTCTGCATACCAGGCTTGGGTACTAGCCCGCGATACCAAAGCTGGAGCACAGAGGGTTCGCGCGAAGAAAAAAGCCTTTAACTCAGCTGCCAAGTCCTGCAAACGGGTGCTTCGAAAGGCTCGATTCGACCACGTCAGTCGAATAGGGGCCAAACTCGCCTCCTATCCTCCTGGTAGCAAGCGGTTCTGGTCCCTGTCGAAAGCGGTCGAATCCAACTTCTGCCGACCCACATTGCCACCTCTGCAGAAACCTGATGGGACACTGGCCCACTCCGCGACAGAGAAAGCTAACTTGTTTGCTTCTCTGTTTGCGAGCAATTCACGTCTAGATGCAGGCTCAAAACTTCCACCTACGCTACCTCATTGCAGTTCCTCTATGCAGAGAATTGCTATACATCAAAAAGAGGTACGCCGAGCTCTGCTGAATCTTGACGTGAATAAGGCCAATGGACCAGACGGTATACCTGCACGTGTACTAAAGCAGTGTGCGCCTGAGTTGTCTCCTGTACTGACACGCCTGTACCGCCTCTCTCTCCAAACAAGAACGGTGCCGAAATCCTGGAAGCTTGCAAACGTGCAGCCAGTACCCAAGAAGGGTAGTCGTGCTGATCCCTGCAATTACCGACCAATCGCCATTACCTCCATGCTCTGTAAAGTCATGGAAAGGGTACTTAACGGCAAACTGCTGGCATACCTCGAAGCAAATGATCTGCTCAGTGACCGTCAATATGGCTTTCGCCGAGGTCGGTCTACTGGGGATCTTTTAGCGTATGTCACGCACTGCTGCGGCGAGGCCATCGAGAGGAACGGTGAAGCGCTTGCTGTTTCACTGGACATCTCGAAGGCCTTTGACAGGGTTTGGCACGCAAGTCTCCTTAGCAAGCTTCCTGCTTACGGCATCCCTGCTGATTTTTGTAGCTGGCTATCTGATTTCTTGAGTGAACGGTCGATCAGAGTAGTTATTGATGGCTGCTCTTCGGACCTCATGGCCATTGACGCCGGTGTTCCTCAGGGGTCTGTTCTCTCCGCAACCCTTTTCCTGCTCCACATTAACGGCATGCTGCAACCCAGCATTGTAGGTTATGCAGATGACAGTACGGTTGTTGAGAGATATTTGGCTAGTGCAAGGGACAGCAGGGAGGATATACGTTCACAGAGAGAGGCCATGGTTGAGCGAATGAGCTTGACCCTTAGTCTCGTTTCCCAGTGGGGTGATGACAATCTGGTCACGTTCAATGCCTCCAAAACGCAGGCGTGTCTATTTTCCGCAAAACGGAGTCCATTCGACCTGACTCCTTCTTTCCGGGGTGCATCTGTACCTATTACCGACAGCCTGGAACTCCTCGGCATGGAGCTGAGTTCAGTCCTCGGCTTCGGCAGCTTCATTGAGTCTAAAGCACAAACTGCGGCCAGAAAGCTGGGCGTCCTAAATAAGGTGAAGCGATACTTCACACCTGGACAGCTTCTAACACTTTACAAAGCTCAAGTCCGGTCGTGTATGGAGTATTGCAGCCACCTGTGGGATGGCTCAGCTAAATACCAACTCGCCGCTTTGGACTCAGTGGAGCGCAGAGCCAGGAGGATGATTGGCGACAAGAAGCTAACGGCTAAGCTTCAGACTTTGGCCCATCGGCGGAAAGTCGCCAGCCTGTCGGTATTCTACAGGTTCCACTTCGGGGAGTGTGCCCAAGAGCTACACGAGCTCATTCCACCGTCCCCATTTTACCATCGGACTTTTAGACGCACGGCCGGTTTCCATCCTTACTTGGTAGATATTCCGCCAATTCGCACGAAGCGCTTTGCTTCTACTTTCCTTATGCGCACTGCCAAGGAGTGGAATTCCTTGCCGGCGTCTATATTTCCGTGCTCTTATAACCCGGCAACCTTCAAATCAAGAGTGAACAGGCACCTTCTGGGCGAGCTCGCTCCATCGTAGGCCACGTCTACGCCTCGGCTAGTCTGTGGCCATGAGTAAACCCATGCATAATAAAAAAAAAAAAAAAACACTCTTCCATATTAGTGCGACAGTGACAGTAGCGTTTCGATCGCTATTATCGCTACGAAGCGTAAAGCGATTGGCATGTTGGCTGGCGGTCTGGAGGCCTAGGCAAGATGACAATCATACATTTACAAACGCCAAACGAAAAAATGCATCGAGATGATAGATGCTACGAAAACTTACGTGACTATTTCCATACATTAAGTTTCCATAAGCGTTTTCTATCAACACTTCTATCTTTAGGTACTCAAATAAAAGTAAACAAATAATTTGTACGATTTCGGGTACTTATAACATTTATTGATTAACCAACCAAATACAAAATTACCTGGATCTGTCACTGAACGACCTGACTTTAACCTACATTATTTATAGGTAAACCAGAACTTTGGGAGTATTGTCAAGAGGGCGCTCGTTTTGAATTTTATATAGCAACAATTTGTATAGTGGGGGGGACAATGGAAATTGGCAGATAATTTTTGTTTTATTCCGACAACTTTAATAAGTGCGAAGTTTGATGTTTGGATATTTCTTCGGTTTTTACGCTTAAATGGCTGACTCGATTTAGATAAAATGAATAGCGTAAAGTCAATAAGTAATGCAAGAGTTATAAGTAAGAATTTATACAGATAATTTTACAAATAAAATTATTTAACGTACCAAATATGTTCTATTCAGCATAGTTGAAATCGGGATCTAAATATTCTTCAGTCATCAAGGAATTTGACTCGTTCTCAACATTATATTCAAAATCGGGATCTAAATATTCTTCAGTCATTAAGAAATCTGAATCGTATTCTGACTCTGACTGACTAGACTCGCTGCTAGAGGGGCATTCCACGAGACTGTCGGTTACATAACGCTTTTGCCTTGTGTGGCAGCTACCTCAATAAAATACGTGAATCTCGAGAATATACTGCCAATTTGGTAGCCAAGTCATGAAATATTACCTGACCCAATATCGCTTACTCAGCATTTCCAGAAGTATTAGAAGAATTGCGTTATGTAGTAAGCGACAGTCTCGTGGAATACCCCTAGAATCAAAATCATCCAAATCTATTTTCTTTTTTTGTTTTCTTTTTTTTTAGGTTTGGTCGTTTAATTCCGCCCTTACGCCCATCGCTAGCAATCCGTGATACCGATGCATGCGATACACCTAATACACAGATCAAATTATTACAAGACATCAACCAAATCGTAACGACCTGACTATAGTGACATTTGTCCATAAGTTTGAAACTTACCCGTCAATTCAGATGCTAATTACGTTATGTTTTCTAATGGAGGAAATTTCTCTCCCGCACGTTTTTTTTCCAATAAATAACTATATACACTATTTACAACTCTTTCTCTGTAAAATCTAAAACTTTCGGCATGATTATTGCAGTCTAATAATAATTCACACGAAACTAGACAAAGCAATGTTTACATTGTCAATATTGACAACTATCATAGAGGGTAGACGTTGTCTATTATTAAAATTGTTGCCATTGCTAGAAATTAGTACCAACAAATTTCCGTAACATGGCGCACCCTCAATAGATCCTGGTTCACCTATAATCATGTAATGTTTTTAGCTACCCTCAACTAACTTAAGAGCCAACAGGAGTGGTCATTTCTCCATACAAACATTCTCCTCGTTTTCCTCCGTGGTTTTTGAAGCTAGAGAGATGATTTTTTCAACACAGATTAATATTGTCAATATCTGTGTCGGACTTTTTTGCTTTTTTTAATATTTTTGTTTTTTAAGGCGCTAGAGCCCTTCAAAAATGGCAAAAATGGCCTAATTGACTATGCCGCAATGAGAGGCGTGGCATTTAAAACTGATATCAATTAGCCAAAAAAGCAAAACGGTCCGATACACATAATTTCATAATCATATAGATTTCCAAATTTGGTTACGATTGGTTAAGTTTTGGAGGAGGAAACAGAGGAGTACGAAACCTCGATTTTTGAGATTTTTACGCAGGATTTTTCGCCTTGTCCTTATCGCACTACTTTTAGGTGCCGCTTCCGTTAGCGAGACGGGTATATTTACCTAAAATATTTAAAACTCAGCTCCTGTTTCGTCTTAAGAAGCCATATGAAGTTAGGTTTGGTTTACACTTTTTTAAATACCTAAAGATACAGACTATAGCTTCCATCTGTCGATATGAAGGACAATACTGTAAATTACTAATTACACAGTTGGTACAGATCTCTCGACTCTCGTCGGCGCTAGTAATCGTACAACAACTTCTCTAATGAAGTTGTGAGACAACTTGGTGAACCATGTGTTCGCAACTTGTATTTTTTCTAACAGCTTCTGAGTTGCCAGTATTAGAGCTATTGTGCGTAACGGGGAATAAAGTTGGAAACGTGGTTTTTCCTGCTCAACCAATAATTGTGAAGTACGTATACAGGTGTGTGCGGAAAGAGAAGCGTCGTGAAATGTAAGGCCCATACATTCTACGACATTTCTTTTTCCGCACAAACTCTACTACTCGAAATAGGTAAAACTGTTGTATTAAAAAGATCATCCGCTCCAGATGCAACCCTGACACAGAATAAATAATAGTACTAGGTACAGAAGACTCACTCTCTAACAAAACGCGTCTGTCACGATCAGCACAGATATGGCCGCTAGGTGGTGACAGCGCCACGCGCGGCTTATGGCAAACCCCAAAATTGGGGTCGAACGGATGGAGTTATAGCTACCTGTAGCAAAGCGACGAAATCGCGGAGTGAGCCGCGCCTGACCCTGATACTGACCACGATCCTCAGGCATGAGAGAGCGATCAAAGAGAGAGAAAAGTATTGTGGAAACCATACATTTAACCTTATACACAAAACAAATTTAATTATGTTATTGTACCTAAAAATAATTGCTTAAAATATGGAGGACGGTGTCGAGTAATTGTTAACTTAAAAACCTTATAAATTTTTAAGGAACATTTCAATGGATATTTTTAACTGAAATTTGTCGATCCTCATAGGGCTTCGTAGAATTTGAGTTATTTTAGGAATATTTGATCTACAACCCAAAATTTACTAAAAAGACAAAACGTAAATAATTAAATTAATTTTTACGCTCCAACAAATTCTGAATATTCAGAATAAATGGCGTGGGCTACTGTCAGACAATATATTTTGAACTAAAAATAGTCCGGTCAGTCTGTTCAAGAAAAGTTAAGTTTTTTGTGAAAATTACCTACGTTTCATGGCTGTCTATTCTAAAAAGTCATCCCACTAATGAAATATTTATAGACCGCGGAGTCAGTTATGAAGTTGACCCAAAAAAAATTTATTAAGCTATGAGCTTCATCACATATGATCTTTGAGTAATTCTAAGCATTTCAAGCCTGGGAGGCAATAAGGGGAGGGGGGTACAAAGATGGCCGCCACCCGTCATCATTCAAAAAAATCTGTTCTGGTCCTGGTGGCTACTAGGGCAAGTTTGGTATCATTTTCGTATAAACCGGAGACGTAGAATTCATTGCTGATATTTGTTTTTTTCAGCTTCATAGTAATTTTGCAAGAAAAACGTAAAATGATGAAAATTTAGGATGGAGATATTTGCTTTGAGAGCTAATAACTTTTGTATAGTGGCCAAAAATATCATATAAAAATACTATAATAAAGCGTAATTCATGCAGATTCTAAACATATACACGTTGAGTAATATCCTACTGCAAAAAGATGGTGAAAAAATTATTAAATGACCGCAGCGCGGGTAGTTGGACTTTCGTTTATCTTGCGGACCGTCGTTTATCTTACAGATAATCGAGTACGAGTATCTACGTAGGTATGCTTACTTTGCTAGATTTTATGATGACGAATAAAATACTTTCATCCATACATAATTCATCATACAGACACAATTTTATGCACTTTAATTTTAATGCACTTGCAACGATTTGAGTGGGGCCTAGTGTTATTTGACCGGTGTTTTCTGTAAGGTGAAGGTAAGTACGTAGTTCCCCAGTTGGGCTCTGCTCGGATAGATCTGGAATGACATCCGCTGTGCTTGCCCTACCACACAAAGCGAGATGACATTTACAGTGCCCATACCCCTCTTTTGAACGTAGTTTAAGGATATACCCGGGTCCAAAATTGGGTCCGAGAAATAACTATTATAAATGAAATGATTCTAATAAAATAGCACTCTTATTTTTGCTGATAATATTAAAACACTATTTATGAGAGAAATTGTACTACTTAGGAAGAGGCAAAATATTTATTTTCACGATAATTTTCATGCTATAACTCACTTTAAGTAATTTTATAGGTACTTACTTGTTGTTTTTAATAAATAACTTCAACCTGCACATAACATTAATTTGGATTTGATTTGGTTTGATTTTGTTTGATATTTTACATTTAATATTTGCTTCAGGTTGGTGTGGTGAAAAATTCTGTGTTTCACTCGGCGGCAAATTTTGTTTAACCCTCGTTCTTTGAAACCCTTACAACGCTCAAGATTCCATTTTTCGAACCACTCACTACGCTCGTGGTTCAATTTTGAAATCTTTCGCTTGATCGGGTATCAATATTAGCACGAGCGGTTAAACAACAACTTTGCCCCCTTGTAAAACAAATAACTATTATGCGGAGAGCTTACATTTAGAAATTAGAAATCATAACAGCTATGTATATTTGTCATACTAATATAGGTTATGCAAGTATGACTTGGTGACAAACCAACGAAGCCCCGCCTCGCGAACTTCTATTTTCTGCTCTGAGGGATAAAAGGTAACTAACGAACCCTAACCTAACCCAACCTGAAATTGCGGTTGTACATGATCTTATTTGTTAAGCGAGCCGCCCTCCTCTTTAGACATGGGGATACCTGTGTGTATTTTTTTAACCTATACCAGAATTATGTCTGTGTACTGGAAACTGCGGACATTAAATATACAGAAAGCATTTTATTCGTCATCATAAAATCTAGCAAAGTAATCATAGTTACCTACGTAGATAAGATACTCGTACTCGACCATTTTGTAAATAGCGAGAGTCCAACTACCCGCGCTGCGGTCATTTGATATTACTAAACATGTATATGTTTAGAAGCTGCATGAATTGCGCTTTATTATAGTATTTTTTGTATGATACTTTTGGCCACTATACAAAAGTTATTAGCTCTCAAAGCAAAAACCTCCATCCCAAATTTTTATCATTTACGTTTTTCTTGCAAAATTACTATGAAACTGAAAAAAAACAAATATCAGCAATGAATTCCACGTCTTCGGTTTATACGAAAATGATACCAAACTTGCCCTAGTAGCCACCAAGACCAGAACAGATTTTTTTGTATGATGACGGGTGGCGGCCATCTTTGTACTCCGCCCTCCTCGACTAGACGCACGCTTCTTATCGCCTCCGAGGCTAGAAATGTTTAGAATTACTCAGAGATCATATGTGATGAAGCTCATAGCTTAATTTTTGGGTCATATATGGCAGCGATCCGTAACTGACTCCAGTACTAGTATTATAGTAATTTGTAGGTATTCAATTCAAGATTCTTAATAATCGTAACATTACTATCTTATATAAGGTGCTAACAAATTAGTCACGGATATTTTAAGAGATAATACATTACATTAAAACAGTTAACTTTTAACTGTAATTAAGGAACCTTTGTATATCATTTTTTTGTTTTCATTTACCGAACAAAGAAAAATATTAAAAGTAATTTTTAAAATAATCACCCCTATTATGTACCTGTCAAGGTGTTTAACACTGTTTGTTATGGCACGTCAAAAGTTGTTTTTCTTAAATGTCATTATGATTCGGGGGGAAATGATAGTTTAAAGAGGTTCTAGAATGTCTAAAGAGGTCTCATTTAACTATCTTATTAACAGGGTGTTTTAACGTAGCAAATTTGTTTCCTAGTTTTCTCCAAAAAACATAACATAACCAATGATGTTTCATACTTAAATGTACTCCGAGAACCGAGTAGCTGTAAAAATATCCGTGACTAATTTGTTAGCACCTTATATACCTACTCTCCCGACCGATTTCGACCACGGCGACTGTTTCAACGCCGCTGCTGAAGACGAACATAGTAAGTAACTGAAAATACAAGGTTTGCCTATTGGGTGAATCAACTTTTTATAACTCGTTGCATCACATTCCCCTGTGGGTCACTTTTCAAGCCTGGTCATAAGGTATTTCCGTAATACGCCATTTAATAACCAAATTAGTACAGCGTGGTACTTTTCTAACATATGCGTTTTTGATAGACGGAGAAGATAACGAACGAAGAGGTATTACGAAGAGTGAAAGAGAAGAGGATGATATTGAACACCATCAACAACAGACGGGGGAAAATGATTGGACATTTGTTACGGCACGACAACTTCTTTAAAACCATCATAGAAGGCAAGATAGAAGGAAAGAGAGGCAGGGGCAGACCAAGGCGTAGCTATGTAGACCAAATAAAAGAAAAAGCTGGTGTCGTATCGTATCAAGAGGTCAAAGCTATGGCTCATGAGAGAGAGAAATGGAAAATACTCCACCGACAAGAGACCTCTTAAATTGAAGAAGAAGGTAAATAGGGCAGAATAATAATAAGAAAATAATAATCCATCCTCCAACGTACCGCCCCTAGTAGCATTTTCGTTGGGGCCCACGGTGCCAACGGTAGGGAAAACGTTGGGATGAGGTTCGTTCCGTAGCCAACATTAATTTTGTATTGGCCCACCATCGCATTTACCAACATTCTCTGGGGCACAGATGCCCAACAATGGGCCTTTGTGTATTTTGGTACCGTCAGCTAAACAACGATAACATTCGTTGGCCCAATGGTGACGAATACCGCATTTACCAACATTGGCTGTGGCACGGATGCCCAACAATGGGCCTTTGTGTATTTTGGTAACGTTGGCTAGTTAACGATATCTTCCGATGGCACAATGATGACAAATATCGCATTTACCAACATTGGCTATGGCACTGACGCCTAACAATGGGCCTTTGTGTATTTTGGTACCAGTGGCTAAACAACGATAACATTCGTTGGCCCAGTGAGCACAAATATCGCATTTACCAACATTGGCTGTGGTACTGATGCCCAACAATGGGCCTGTGTGTATTTTGGTACCGGTGGCTAAACAACCATAATATTCTTTGGCCCAATGATGACATATATCGCATTTACCAACATTGGCAGTAGTACTGAAGCCCAACAATGGGCCTTTGTGTATTTTAGTAACGTTGGCTAATCAACGATATCATTCGATGGCCCAGTGAGGACAAATGTCGCATTTATAACTATAGCCGGTCAAGCAAGTTTGTCACTAGAAAAGGTCGCGAAATTCAAATTTTCTATGGGACGATAACCCTTCACGCCTACATTTTTTAAATTTGTCGCTCTTTTCTAATGACGGAAATGGCTTGACAGAGTATAACACCATAAACAAATAAATAAATATCACACGAGCATTTTAACAGAGGCCAGGGGCTGCGTGACGTCATCAAAATAGCTACCAGTTGAGTTTGCTTGTGGCGTCAGTAGATGGCGTTACTGTCTCCAAACATTGAAGTTATAGTTATTTGCTCGATTATTCCGGATATAATCATAATATTTTTTTAAAGTAATTTATAAATCTAATAGCTATAACTATAAAATTTATACATAAATTTAAAAAAATGTATTTTACCAACATTTTCTCAATTTAAATCTCAAAAAACATAAATCTCGCTTACGAAGTTTCGAAGTGCGGTTAGTATATATACAAATTAGAGTGTATAGTAAGTGTACTTGCTTCGGCAGTACATATACTAAAATTGGAACGATACAGAGAAGATTAACAACAACTGCTGCCTAGGGCCTTCATGTGGATACAACCAATGCCTACCGTAGTGTAATTGTAATATTTATCAGCAAAGGCCCAACGTCGCACAACACAACCACTTACCTAACGTAGGGTAACTGTAGGACTCGTAAACAAAAGCCCATTACATAATTAGACTGTAGGCCTACTATAAATTACACAACTATTTACCTACGGTAGTATTGTAATAAGAATCCTACACAAGGCCCAACGTTAAAGTTACAATGTTGGCCCTTTGTGGGACAAGCTGTGTTGGGCCTTCAACCTGGTGCACGACTACCTACCGACCTACCTGACTTGCCGTTGGGTAATTGTTGAATTTGCAAACAGAAGCACAACGAAAAAATTGCCCTTTTTTTAATTTTTTGCAGTTGGCCCTACAGCAAGCCATACGGCCAAATGTAACAATTAACCAACCATCAAACAAATGTGTATAGGTCCAACCACGGCCCAACCAAAACCACCACCGTTGAATAATTGTATGATTTATTTAAATAGGCCCAACGAAAAAATTACTCTAATGGCCCTCTGTTGGGAATCTTCGGGAGGGCCTTTGTTGAGGGCCCTCCAGCAAATCGTACGGCCAAATATAACGGTTGCCCAACTAATACGTAAACAAAGGCCCAACAAAATCCCTACAAGAAAATGCTATTACTTATTGCTTACATTCTTACCCTCTAATTTCATCTTTGAAAAATAAAACTAAGGGTTTAAAGATGCAATAACGGTCATCAAACTACTGTCAAACAAAATTAAAAGGTTAATTTTAGGCAAATTGATGATTACTAAAATAACTGAATAATACAATGGATTGATGACTGTTTCCATGGTTCTCCATAATGAGATTTCTTTGAGGCCAATTCAAACTAACATTCCGATATCAAAATGATTTCATTTAATTATCATTCAGGCATGCATTTTGCCTAGTTCCTGTTCTAAAATTGACGTGAGCGAGACGCACGAATGATAACAAAATGACAACATTTTGATATCGTATTTTAAGTTCGAATTGGCGTCTTAATCGTTCCAAGTGACAAAGTAAGTTAAAGTACCTAATTTAAAACAAAAGTTTCAGAATTAACCCCAACTCGGGGGCGGAAAAGTTTAGCCATTATTGGGATCAGCTGATACTTATTAAAAATTGCTAAAAACAATTGTATTTGGTTTTGAAAACAGAAAATGGTTTCAAGAAAATTGTGGATACCCATAGATCTATAACGCAACCTGTAGGTACTTATATTTCACAATACTGAAGTTCTACTTAATAACTTATGAGGTACACTGAGAGAAAAGTATAACAAAAACACACTTAGAATTACAAAAATAAACTTAATCCGGGGACAAGGAGAGTCAACTAATAGGAAGAAATTGACTTTTGCAATTTGTATTAGTTCTTGCCATTTTTATTATCTGTTTGTTGAAATTAGATTTAGGATTACTGAGCTGTTTGTAGAAATAAATAAACTTTATAGAAATAGTGAAACGTCCATAATTATTACTAAACTTCATTTTTTCCCCCAGTACAGAACTGTTTTTTAATTCCTGGTGATGATTTTTCTCTCAGTGTAGGTACCCCAGGTACCATACCAGGTACCAGGTAGGTAGGTAGGTAGGTATGTACCATCGCGGACGATTGTTGCGCCATTTAGCGTCCTAGCTAAATTGGTTGTTCGATACCATAGTCTAATAAAACATGATCTTCTCTTCCCAGAGTGACACAGGCTTACGTCACAATAACATGGCCGCTATATATAGCGCTATCGCATATTATCATATAGCGCTGTCGCATGATCACGTAGGCTTGTGTCAGTCAGGTGACCTAGAAAAGACGGGAAGAGAGTACCAGGCGGAGTATATTATTATACCATGTTCGATACTGACACTATAGAATTTCCAATTTACCAAGAACCCTAAATGGCATAACAATCCCGTGTGGTGACTGTACACGATTGCCTGTCAATATCAAAAGTGCGACCAAAATCAGAATGATGTCAAGATTTTCAAGTGTCATTTTGGAAGTACTGAATTTAGAATACCTACATAATACGGTAACAGTATTTAACTCAGTAACAGTATTTCAATAATCACCCAGCATAAAAGTGACAGTCCATTTCCAACGATAGCTGCATTACTGTTCATTTTACTATGGAAATTGACAATGACGGCGACGCGTTCACTACCGGTACTGAACGCGTCGCTGTCATTGTCAATTTCCATAGTAAAATGAACAGTAGTGCAGCTGTCGTTGCAAATGGACTGTCACCTTAAAGGATGACTCACGTTAGACCGGGCCGTATCCGGGCCGGAGCCTCCGGAGCTTATTTTTAGGGTTCCGTACCCAAAGGGTAAAACGGGACTCTATTACTAAGACTTCGCTGTCCGTCCGTCCGTCCGTCTGTCACCAGGCTGTATCTCACGAACCGTGATAGCTAGACAGTTGAAATTTTCACAGATTATGTATTTCTGTTGCCGCTATAACAACAAATACTAAAAACAGAATAAAATAAAGATTTAAATGGGGCTCCCATACAACAAACGTGATTTTTGACCAAAGTTAAGCAACGTCGGGAGTGGTCAGTACTTGGATGGGTGACCGTTTTTTTTTGCTTTTTTTCGTTTTTTTTTTTTGCATTATGGTACGGAACTCTTCGTGCGCGAGTCCGACTCGCACTTGCCCGGTTTTTTATGACATGACAGGCGATCACGTGATGCTTTCCATAGAAAACGATGCGCCGGAAGCTCCGGCCCGGACACGGCCCGGTCTAACGTGAGTCATCCTTAACTCCTGAATACAGTTTTTCATAATTTACAGTATACGCTATTCTTACTCGTTAGAACTGTACTGTATCTATATCTTCAGTAAATACGAAAATAATACAATATGTATGGACATTGTATACCTTTGAGTATCATACTTAGTAGCCTGATAATAATATTAGCTATCGAAAAATAATAAAAAAATTTACCTCTTAAATTACAAACGTTACTTTTAAGACTTATTCTTTCTTAAACAAGTACGCTTAAAATTTAAAAAGGTAAAACAAAAATTACAAAACTGTCCCGTTATGTTCCCTGATCCTACAAAGGTCGCATAAAATATTAATAAAAAAAACTTTACTTTTGGGAACGCTAACAAAGATGGGGCCCGATTCGGATTATGAAATAAACATCTATTAGATAGGTATCTTTTAGACATCACCCAGATACGATAACGATATGTTTAAGATTTAACCTGTCAAATTTGACATTTTCGCGATTTTGGAGATACTCTTGAACGATTTCCACAGGATATGAATATGACTTAGATATTCACATCTAATAGATATCTTACTCTATCTAACGTAAAAGTGACATTGGTTGCCCGAATTGCACTCCAAAAGAGAACTAGTTGATATCTGATCTATAACGTATCCAGAATGGATCTAGTACGTGTCGTCTCTTGTGAATATCTTGAAGTTCGAATACGGCAGATGGTGTAATAAAATTCCGGTGAACTCCGAGACAAAGAGGCAATTTCAACAGTTTTCTTTATATTACAATTTTAGATAAATTGCGTGATGAAGGTACCGAAATAGAAGTACATTGATCTTATTATTATTTATTTGTTAGCCTGTTGCGTCCCACTGCTGGGCAAAGGCCTCCCTCTCTTTCTTCCACGCGTCTCGTTCTATTGCAATATTAGGCCAATCTTTCCGAAAGACGTCAAGATCGTGCCGCCACCTCCTTCTGGATCTGCCGTGACGCCGCACTATATTTGGTGTCCACTCGGTAGTTTTCTTGGCCCACAAGTCGTTTGGCATACGGCAGATGTGTCCGGCCCAGTCCCATTTAAGCTTGGCGACTGTCAGGGCTACGTCGGCTACTTTGGTTTTGGAGCGCAAGATGGAATTTCTGATTCTGTCAGTCAATTTGATCTTCTAACGAGAAAATCTATGGGGCCCAATACATTCCACGATTCTTTTCTATCCGCACAAACTCTAATAGAAGGTAGGTGAGTTTTGGGACTAAAATAAGTTTAAAGTCAACGTCTGAGATGACCGTCTACACAAGCTCTTTCATCGCTTTTAATTCTTGCGTTTGTTCACATAGGTACAGTCGCCATCATATATTTCCGACCAGCTAAGGTGTTCACAATATCTGAACACGCACTCTAACGCCTTGACAACAGAGGCGTGCTCAGATATTTGTGAGCACCCTGGCCGCTCCGATATATCTGATGGCTACTGTACACTACTTACAGAGTAAACAACTTCCTTTCTTACTGTGTCTGGCTGACGTATGTCATCATCATCATAGTACTTATTTGCTTGCCCTTATCCCATTCATTTGGGGTCGGCGCAGCATGTCTTTTTCTTCCATACCTCTCTTTTGCCCGTCATCTCATCATTCACTCGCGTTCGTTTCATATCATCCTCACACAGTTTATCCATCTTTTCCTCGGTTTTCCTCTCCCATTACTTTGCTCTTACTTTTTAGGGTTCCATACCCAAAGGGTAAAACTATTACTAAGACTTCGCTGTCCGTCCGTCCATCTGTCCGTCTGTCTGTCACCAGGCTGTATCTCACGAACCGTGATAGCTAGACAGTTGAAATTTTCACAGATGATGTATTTCTGTTGCCGCTATAACAACAAATACTAAAAACAGAATAAAATAAAGATTTAAGTGGGGCTCCCATACTGCAAACGTGATTTTTGACCAAAGTTAAGCAACGTCGGGCGTGGTCAGTACCTACTTGGATGGGTGACCGTTTTCTTTTTGCATTTTTTTCCGTTTTTTTTTTGCTTTATGGTACGGAACCCTTCGTGCGCGAGTCCGACTCGCACTTGCCCGGTTTTTCTACTATGGTTGCAACTTTTGAGGTTTCCTCCTATGTACATAACTTATAAAAATATGAAAGTTTTTGCCCTATGACGGTCTTCTAGCAATAAATTTTATATGACGGATTTTTTCCCCACATTGATCTGACATAATATCATAACATAATACAAATTAGCTTCATGCCAAGCCTTCAAGCTGACCATTATAACTTGCTAGCAACCGCCTCAGTTAAACAGTAGACCTACTATAGTCACAGAATAAATAATATTACTAGGTACAGAAGACTCACTCTCTAACAAAACGCGTCTATTACGATAAGATAAGATAAGATAAGATTTCTTTATTGTCAAAGCTGTGTTGGTACATAGGTCTTATAAATATTGCAGAAGTCCATCAGCTTGCCCATTTCGGGCGTACAATTATAAACTAACCTAATGCATGCAAAAAAAAAACAAATACGATCAGCACAGATATGGCCGCTAGGTGGCGACAGCGCCACGCGCGGCTTATGGCTTTCCCCAAACTTGGGATGGAACGGATGTACTTTTAGCTACCTGTAGCAAAGCGATGAAATCGCGGAATGAGACACGCCTGTTATAGTGGAAGTAGACTATAATAGTAGACTATAAAATCGGTCGTCGCTCCACTACTTTGTCGGCGATAAAATTATATTAGCGCACGTACGAGCTACCGGTACGTGCTGCGACTTTCTACGTGGTTTGATGCCCTTATTTAGTTTTGGCGATACTTACAGGATTATTAGAGTGCCATTTGTAGCCCATTTTCCCTAAAAATAAATGAAAAATTATCTATTTAGATAAATATTTCGTTAGATACAATTTATGGAGTCTCCTAGTTTTATGTTTAAACTTGTTATAGGTCCTGTCTCCAAGAGACTCCGTTTTCCCAGACCATATTTCGTTTAATCAGTTTAATGTTTTGTAATATAATCTAAGACATGTAAAAATAATTTGTGCTCATATGTATACTTATTATTTTCAATACAAACAGTTTTCTTTTCCATGTGGCGTATTAAGCTTTTTTAATGTGATATTGGTTCGATATTAATCCATTTCACCGTAATATTCAGATCGAGAAGGTTCCCATCACACAGGCAATAATCACGCGCAGTATTTCGATGATAAACACAAATTAATATACTTAAAAGTCTTAAACCCTAATATTGTATGAAAAGCACTTAAAGTTTTATAAAATGCAAATCTCGCTCGACATTCAAAGCTTTTATTTTCATGAGCTTGCATATTTGAGTGCTGGCGCATCTCACGATATGCGGCGCATTTACAATACATTATGCAACAGTTTGTGCTGAAATTCTGATATAATTAATGAATACAAACGGATTATACTTAGGTATATATGAAATCTTCGTGTTTGGTATATTTATTTATTTTGTGTGTGTGTGTGTGTGTGTGCGCGTATGGGTGTGTTTGTGTTTGTGTGTGTGTGTGTGTGTGTGTGTGTGTGTGAGTGTATGCGTGTGTGTGTGTGTGTTTGTGTGTGTGTGTCTTTACAGAGCACAAAACAGAACCGTGGAACATTTCTAGAGACATCTGAAAAGATAGTGATCTAAGTGATCTACAATCGAGGTATTATAATCGTAAAGCTGGATTAAAAAGCAAAGCAAAATCATTAAAATGAAACATTTTTTTATCAGTAACAACCCTACAAAGTTATTTACATTTTTAATTGACACATGTCATTTCATTCAATAGGATCTAGATCTATATTGATTTTTCTACTAATGTTTAGCAAATTGTATCTCAAAAATGGTTAGAAATATTAACGTGATTAATAAGTGAAAAATAAAGTACATATCCTAAACAATTCCCCGTTTCAACAACAACAACAACAAGTCCACAACAACAACAAGTCCTTCGTTGTGTTCCAACCTGTATTTAGTTCGGAAACACCCTCAGGCTGGAGTTTTTATTGACATTTCGTCGAGCAACTAGTAACATTTAACCTTTTTATATCAATTGACTTGTCATCGGGATGTCAGTCTGTACTGTACCCGTGTCTGTCTCTTGCGTTGTACGAATGTCAGAAATAAATAAAAGCTGAATTTACGGAGGTTTAACTGTAATAACGATAGAAAATATAAGTAGAATACCTTTTTTGGCAACTAATCAAAAAGATTCAGGGCGCGGAGCCGAAGTCAACATGTATCCCATTTGATATTTTAATAATTGTTAATTGTATAATGTAATTTTAATAAATATAATGTTAAAGAAAACTATGTATTTCTACCTATCATTAGTTAAAATCTGGGAGACCGAGCTTTCAAAACATAAAAACTAAAAAATGCGCGTTTTCCCAGAGATAAGACCTAGATCGATTTTTCGGCCCCGAAAACCTTCATATACCAAATTTGAGTTAGAGCCGTTTCCGAGACCCTCTAAATACATACATATATAAATAAGTATACAATAATTGCTCGTTTAAAGATAATATTATAACTTAAATGAAAGAACTTATTGGTAACTATAAATATGGAGTGTAAACCGCAAGAGCACGCGTGAAATGGAGCGTGTAGCGAGATAAGTGGAACATCCAACATGACAGACGCTTTTGCTCTTGAGCGAGATTTACTATGTATTGAAAATATTGTGTGTTCGCGTCCGTAGAGTAACTTCATACAGAAAAGTTTATCAAATGTCTCGCTAGATGGCGTTGGACCGTCTGCGTCGATTCCTACATCTTGCTATATTTAGGCCCACTTGCACCATCCCACAAACCCGAGGTTAAGCGGTTTAAACGTCAACCCAGTGTCAAATTGTACCGGTAACCATGGCAACTCCAGGTTTAACCAGTTAACCCCGGGTTAGCGGAATGGTGCAAGTGGACCCCGTTGATTAATATTCTGCTTGTTTAAGACGTGCTCACAAAAGAACCCTTTTTGTATTTGAAAGTAGATTTTTTTTTTGTTTTCATTCGGTAATTAATTTAATGCTAAAAAAAATTCTTTTTTAATATCATGACAATTACTTATGTTTTAAATGAGACTACGTTAAAAACGAATTAATGAATTAATACAACATGTAAGGTGCACTGGGGTAACTTCGAAAGCGGAGTACTTACCCACTTAATTGTTAAAATGGAAAATAATCAATAATACTACAATCTTTTCATACTTTAGCAACCGTTAGGTACGTCACTACATATGATATGCTTGCTTACCAAGACATCTTACTAATACTGTTGCTACAACAGAAAGTGCTTCTAGGTTAGTAGATATTTCCTATTTTCAAAATGACGAAAGTTATCCCAATGCACGAGATCAAAGAAAACCTCACTTTCCATAGCAAGAATGATGTCCATTGAAATTCCATGGAAAAACCATTACGAACACTAGAAAAGCCGACGAAAAGATACGATATCGGACCGAACCGGCGAAGCGTGCGTGTAACGGAGCGTAGCGCGTGATAAGTGGAACTCCCACGAGCCGGATATTTTTACGCTCGATCATGCTTACCCTAACCTAACCGCAGAATAGATAGATTTGTTTTTTTTTCAATGCTGTAAAACTATCAAGTAAAACTAGGGTCAAATTATTAGCTTGTTTGTTACTGTACACCGTGGTATGGGGACCTTGCACTTTGAGACTATGCGCTGAAACTTGGCACAGTTGAATGTTAGCTGGTCTTGAGCAGATACAGACCGGTAGACATCGAGAACCACGTCTCATTTAGTAGGGGGGAGGGGGGAAGTTCGACGCCGCCGCACTTCACTTGGAGTAACATTTCTCTAAAACTATACCTATTAGGGCATGTGATATATCATTTTCGGATAAATTAAGGATGAGAAATCTAGTTTTGGAACTAAAACAATGCACTTTCTAACAAAAAAAAAGCGTAAAGTAGAAAAGACTAAAAAACGTATTTGTGATTTTTTCATAATTACCAATCTTTTTTAAAAACGTGTAGCAGGAATCTGAAAACAATAAATACAGTTGTAAAGCTACACTTATTACGTTTAAGAAAATATATAGTTTATTATACAAAACTTTTGATAAATGGGAGATAAAAAATAATATTAAGCGTGGGTCAGAGTGATCTCAATACAAAATACTATGAATGTCGGAAAGTTACTTATAATTTGTTCTACAATCGTTTATTTTTTTTAGTTTTTCGTAAATAACTCGTAAACGGTAGCCCACAGCAAAAAATAATCTTTTACGTAAATAATCTGTTTCAGATTTCTTATAAAGTAAGTGCTACTATTTTTCGCTAAGATCAATATTAAAAAAAAATATTGAAGGGAGAAAATAAATACTAAGGTCCCCTTTTTTAGTCATTCGTAAATAACTCGTAAAGGATGGCCAATAGCAAAAAATATATTTATACATGAATAATTAGCATAAAATTTCCTACAAAAAAGGTTATTCAAACTTTTTGGCTAGGATCAATATTTAAAAAGGGGACCTTAGAATTTATCTTCTCTCTTTAATATCGTTTTTAATATTGATCCTAGCCAAAAAGTTTTAATAACCTTTTATATAAATAATTTTATGCTAATTATTCACCAACTAAAAAATTTTTTGCTATTAGCCAACGTTTACGAGTTATTTACGAATGACTAAAAAAGGGGACCTATGTATTTATTTTCTCCCTTCAATATTTTTTTTAATATTGATTGTGGCGAAAAACAGTAGCACTCATTTTATAAGAAATCTGAAACAGATTATTTACGTAACAGGTTATTTTTTGCTGTGGGCTACCGTTTACGAGTTATTTACGAAAAACTTAAAAAAATAAACGATTGTAGAACAAATTATAAGTAACTTTCAAACATTCATCGTATTTAGTATTGAGATCACTCTGACCCACGCTTATTATTATTTTTTATCTCCCATTTATCGACAGTTTTGTATAATAAACTATATATTTTCTTAAACGTAATAAGTGTAGCTTTACAACTGTATTTATTGTTTTCAGATTCCTGCTACACTTAAAAAAAAATTGGTAATTATGAAAAAATCACAAATACGTTTTTTAGTCTTTTCTACTTTACGCTTTTTTTTTGTTAGAAAGTGCATTGTTTTAGTTCCAAAACTAGATTTCTCATCCTTAATTTATCCGACAATGATATATCACATGCCCTAATAGGGATAGTTTTAGAGAAATGCTGCTCCAAGTGAAGCGCGGCGGCGTCGAACTTCTCCCCCTCCCCCCCACTAAATGGGACGTGGCTCTCGACGGCTCCCGGTCTGTATCTGCTCAAGACCAGCTAACAATCAACTGTGCCAAGTTTCAGCGCATAGTCTCAAAGTGCAAGGTGTCGTGAAGTAACAAACTAGCTATATGAAATTACCTACTACTCGTATTACCTACTTACTGATGCCATGACGGTAATCAGCGCATAATATGGATTTGGATATACATAGCGCTGTTTCACTCAAACACCGTCGCAGTATTTGAAAATTTGTGTGACAAGCGTCTATATGGCATATTAGAAATCAGCGTATTTTAGTAAGTTGCTTCAGGCTGCCTTTCCACTGAGGCGGAGATGAGAAGTCATATGCGGGAATCAATCAATCAATCAATATTTTTATTTGTTAAACATAGGTACATAGGTGTTACAATTAATTACTTAGTATCACTATGTCTAAACATTAAATAAATATTTCATTAGTTAATAGTTATTTTCACCACACCAGCTCGGAAAGGCTAACTTTGCACGTCAATAACTAATAGCAAAGTTGCATTTTATTCACATGTGAGGCAAAGTAATCAAATGCACATTTTGAGTTGTTTTCTTATGTTTGCTGGTAGAATTGACTTTTAAATGATGATTTTGGATGATAAATATTTAATAACATTCATTTGGATTTGATTTGGTTTGATTTTGTTTGATATTTTACATTTAATATTTGCTTAGGGTTGGTATGGTGAAAAATGTTGTGTTTCACTCGGGGGCAAATTTTGTTTAACCCTCGTGCTTTGAAACCCTCGCAACGCTCAAGATTCCATTTTGGAATCTTTCGCTTGCTCGGGTATCAATATTAGCACGAGCGTTTAAACAACAACTTTGCCCCCTTGTAAAACAAATAACTATTGTTTTACAAGGGGGCAAAGTTGTTGTAAAACAAATTAAATTATTGTCTCTTTTATATTCGTCAATGGAGTATACGCTTTGTTTGATAAGAATGTAAACAGACTTTTTTTTTTTATTATGAATGGGCTTACTCATGGCCACAGACTATACTAGCCGAAACGTAGACGTGGCCTACGATGGAGCGAGCTCGCCCAGAAGGTGCCTGTTCACTCTTGATTTGAAGGTTGCGTTTCTTAAATAGTTTTATGTTATCTGTATCTAAAATGTTGTTTGGTAAAATATTGAAAATTCTTGATGCCATTCCAAAAACACTTTTAGATAATAATGCCGTATTAAATGACAACCAATAGCATTAATTGTAATCGACATCTCTTCTCTTGATTCTCGCACATTTTCTCTCATCTCCTTGAAGGCAGACTTAAAGTTATGAAGCGGATGGATGGAAACAAATTTTAATTAATTAATCTGTTAGACAGTCACTTCGCGCGAATAAATGTCAAATTATATCAAATTAATTTGCCCAATGCGCCTGGACGTTCGATGATTAAATCAGAAATATGGACTTTTAAAAAGGGTATATTTCAAAAATCACAAACTTCTACTAAATACGACCGGTCTGGCCTAGTGGGTAGTGAAGCCGATGGTCCTGGGTTCCAATCTCAGTAAGGGCATTTATTTGTGTGATGAGCACAGATATTTGTTCCTGAGTCATGGATGTTTTCTAGGTATTTAAGTATTTGTATATTATATATATCGTTGTCTGAGTACCTACAACACAAGCCGTCTTACGAGCTTACCGTGGGACTTAGTCAATTTGTGTAAGAATGTCCCTATAATATTTATTTATTTAATAATAAGCACTTTGTACAGGCAACACTTACAAAGATGTCTTAGACTCTTTGTCCTTTGCAAAGAAGCTTTGCATTGAAGCTTCAAGTGCCGTTGTTTTATTCTAGCTAAAATAGCTATATTTTATTCTAGCTATTTTAATGCTTGTCTTTGACGGGAAGGCAGTGTCGGCGAACGGTTCCGATATAATTTGTGAGCTGAGGGGATGAAATGTTGCAAGTTTTGAGCGAACGCGGTCACACATTTTGTTTTAATAATAAAAACTCGGCTTGGTAAAGCCGCTCTTGGCTGGAAGGAGAAGGATGAGGAGACCGCATAAGACCGTGACAGTTCATTCATTCTAAGAGCCATATGTCCCTGTATATCTGGACAAGACCAATAAAACGACTCCTTTATTAAAAAAAGTTGAAGACTAGTTGTCAGAAATCATATCTTTTTAGAAAAGAATACTATAAAAGTCTAATCTGATTATGCACACGCACACAAGCGTGCGTGTAAAAAAATAACTATACTTCCAAATTCTGGTCAACGCCAAGCAAGAACACTTGTTCTTGTATACGTACGTAGGTACGACACAGTCAGAAAGGAAGACCTTCTCTACCGACCATCTGTAATCGCAAGAGTTAAAAGCGACGAAAGAGATTGTAGACAGTCTTCCCTTATGAACGGTCTTTTCCACATTGACCTTCTCCTTCTTCATTGATATTGTCATATTTTATTCCGCTGGCTCCTATCCTTCACGCCGGCAAAATGGGACGCCCTAGCGCGGGAATGTGAATTATTTATTATCGAGGATTGTACATGCGGCAGGTGATCCGAATTCTATTTCCGTTCCATCCGAAAAGAGGCGATATTCTTACAAAATTCCAGGTAATTGTGATTTGTCAGCAACGTTATCTTGTAAAAAGGTTTTTTTAGTTTTAAGACTCGATTATTCTTACACTACGTCGTAAATACGTAAGTGAACAATTCGTGAATGTGAGCCGGCGCGTCGCGGCGGGCCCAAGGCGTTCGCGTTCGCAACGAGATCGCCCACGTAGGCCACTTCTATAGGTATCAAAGGATTGATTCACCCCGCGCTGCATCGCTTCGCTTCGCGTTCGCGTGTTGTTCGCCTACGTACTACGCTGCGTTACTAAGTAGCTACCTAATGTTCAGACTCTACCTTGAAATAACTTATTTTATCTCGTGAAGAATCTTTAATTATCAAAAATGCCATTATACGTTATTTGTTATCTTTGTTGGACCCACTTGGACCAGTATTTACTAGACCATCTTGATGTACTTACATTGAGTTGGAGAGATAATTGACCCCCTGCTTAGAAATTTCTTTCTTAATAAAATAAATATTTCGACGTTTCCTGCGGCAATTCAGTCGGCTAAAGTTGACATTTTACTGCAAAAACAATGTGGTGAACAGTCTAGTCTGTCTGGCCGTCTGTCGCGAACTGATATGATTTTGTCCTGTAGTTGTCATGTATAATTTTGAAATTAAATATCCGTAGTTCCAAATATGTATGTCAGTCAGCCAGTCAGTCAGTCGTGGGGTCGCCACGGAGGTCGGACCCCACGACATGTGGGTTGATACATTTTTGTTAAACAGCATCTTACTGGACTTGTGAGAGAAACCAAATTGCACAAAACGTTTTGAATCCAACTCACACAGTACATTGCAATGACTCTAACCGGTTGTAAATGGTTTGTATGCAGTGTTACTAACTTGTAACGAGTTGCTGTCGTATACGTTAACTTCACGAGAATTTAGTGGTCCGCGAAAACAGTGGTTTGTAAACATATTGCATAGCTACAAACAGCATCACTCTTAACTGTACATCGGTGGACCTTATTACAAAAGGCATAAGGTCTAATTAGGTAAGGTCGAGGTAAATGCAACTATGGGCCTATTGCGCCTATTTAATTATTTTTTGAAGTGAAAACTTCTTTAGCGGCGCTGTGCACTTTTTGTGATGGGGAAAAAATGTTAAACTCGCGAAAGCGTAAGACGTAAGACGCTTCGTAAGACAGACACGTGACCTGATCGAAAAACTGTTACAGTGTCATTGAGTTTTCACTTCTGCCGGGACTCCAGGAGTACAACCCGTAGGTAGCATTTCATTTGTCTCGTAAAATTTTCGAACAAATGAAAATGAACCCAATTGAAAATACAACAAGATTCTAATTTCCTAGGCTATAATTTTGTATGGTGGGCGGCACGAGGTTATTCTGTGCCAACACTAGCAAAAGTACCTTTTTCCGTAGCGCGCCGGGAATGGTACAATAATCCTTTAATCGCCGTCTTTACGTAATACCCCATTATCTTCGCTCCCCTCCATCCAGTGGCAATACGCCTCCAATTATTTCCCATGAGTTATTTATTGGCAGACGTTGGTTGGAGATGGAGAGAAGGTATGTTTTAGATGGGTTTTTTCTTAGGAAGTTTAAAAAATTTAATATCAGTCAATATTAAAAACTACATACATCTACATAAGAAAAAAACATATGAGCGTTGGAAGTTCGTATAGAAAAGTTATTCCCAGACAACCCGTTCATCGATTCTAATATATGTTTTTATGGTTTTGACATGACTGCGAATCGTCTTGGTTATTGGCGCGCATTTCATGGCGCCTCTACACGATGGGCCAGCGCCACCACTCCAAGGGACGCATTTATGCGTTAGAGGGAGCAAGTGATATTGCTATCTCATTATACCGCATGGCTGCGTCCCTTGGAGTGGCCGGCGCTGGCCCATCGTGTAGAGGAGCCATCACACACGACTTTTATTTCAATCAGCTTGAGTAATGTTCAAGGTCGTAACAAAATAAGATCAAATCTAAAAAAACCGGGCAAGTGCGAGTCGGACTCGCGCACGAAGGGTTCCGTATCATAATGCAAAAAGACACAAAAAAAAACAAAAAAAAAGCAAAAAAAAACGGTCACCCATCCAAGTACTGACCACTCCCGACCTTGCTTAACTTTGGTCAAAAATCACTTTTGTTACAACAAACAAAAAATAAAGATTTAAACGGGAGCCCCATTTAAATATTTATTTTTTTCTGTTTTTAGTATTTGTTGTTATAGCGGCAACAGAAATACATTATCTGTGAAAATTTCAACTGTCTAGCTATCACGGTTCGTGAGATACAGCCTGGTGACAGAAGGACGGACGGACGGACGGACAGCGAAGTCTTAGTAATAGGGTCCCGTTTTACCCTTTGGGTACGGAACCCTAAAAATACCATACATTCGCTCCTTGAGAAACATAACGTCATTATCCAAAAAATGGGGGTTTGAGTTAGTAACGCCATCTAGCTCACAATTGTACAAACTTTGTATTTTAACTAGCACTTCAAGGTTAAAAGAACACCCATATAAAATTGTACACGAGCCAATAGGGCACTAATATTCGTGAAAGTTCGACACAGTGGACTTCCACTCCGCTGGACACTGATTGCCCTCTGTCTTTTCATGTTCGGACTTCAGACAAGAGCGGGGAAATGCCAGAGTAACAATAGTACATTGTGCAACATGGGGCGTAAGTTGAATATTGCAAACGAGAGTAAGTTAAATCCCGACGGCTTGCCGGAGCGATTTATAGACTCGAGTTTGCAATATTATTACGCCCCGAGTTACACACAATGTTTTTCATCACACTTGGGATACAAAAATTAAGTATAAAGACAAAAAACTGTTAATTATGGCACTAGAAACTTCATAACTCCCTAGGGAGAACGCTTTTTCTATAACTCCCGCTAAACCTGCGTGCAATTTCACATTTACTGAGCGAGTGTGATGAAAAATATTTTGTTCTACCGATGTAAGAAGTAGCGGATAAGTACTTAACTAACTATGTGCTAAAATATTGTATTTATAGTTAACTTTTCAGTTCAGCCTAACTTATCGAGCCGATGTTATAGAAGTAAAAACACAAAAGTAAATTTTAAATGAAGGTGAGATTTTTAAAAGTAAGTATATTTCTCAAGTACAGTCAAGGAATTTAAATTCCGACCCATTTCGTACTTTGTCACAGTGACAACCGTATGAGGTCTCTAGCGGCTTTCATATTGATTGTCACTGTGACAAAAAACGAAATGGGTCGGAATTTAAATTCCTTGACTGTACCTTTGATAGAACTCACACGACACAGGCGATTTACAACATAATGATAAAATGCATCCTTCCTTTTTAAAAACAAAAATAAACAGGAAAATATTTTGATATTGACTTGCAATGAGCTAACAGACAGGCAACATTGAATTAATGTGTTACATACCTACATATAAGTACCTACAGATGTATTGTTTTCCATCGTATTTTCACGGAAACGTACGAACGTGTCTATTTCAGTCAGTCTGTACTCAAAAAGTACTGAGGTTGACTGAAGTAGCATGACAAACACGAACGTTTCCGAGAAAATACGATGGAAAACAATACATCTGCAGGTACTATTATGTAATACAAAATACATTAATACAATGTTGCCTGTTTGTTAGCTTATTGCAACTAATAATCAAAATATTTTCCTATATATTTTTGCTTTTAAAAAGGAAATATGGAATTTATGACTGAACTCCATCTGTACTTACCTAATATTTGTATGAATCTGTTAGTCTGACATTTCTTTACTCCTTTGCCTGTCTTTCATGTCCGGACCAACGGCCATCTGTCTTTTGTTATATTGCGGGGTTAATGTAGCTCGCCCCGGTTCCGGCAAGGGCAAATAGTGGTGAGAAAAAATGTGTCCTGTTGGCGTAAATCTATAAAATATGGTGTCATTAATACATGTATCTATGAAGTACATATATGGTGTTGTATACACGGAAATTATGGCTACGTCATTTACGAGTATCCAAGAGTTATGAATCATTTAATCTCGATAAGGAAAATGAGAGTATATGTAAGTGTTTCTATGTTGAGTTTACCTGAATTTGTAAAAAGGGTATTTCCAAAAACTAAACTTGGTTCTATTTAATAATCTACTTTTCGGACTTGCGGTTTCAGTAGCCCTAAAATAACCCTGTTAGTTAGTTAATTATACTGGGCATTTTCCGCAAGTTGACAACCATTATGCCTAATAATGTGCCTATTTTGCGTGAAAACGAGGCAGCACTACTCTAGCCACCCCAGCTCCTCCATGAAACCTAGCAGTATCTTCAGGTTGCTAACTGCCTTCTTCAGTGTGCACTGAGACCCTAGGTATTGGTTCCTGTACGGTTACCATCAGTTTGTTACTGACATAAACGCCGTTGAGAACGTAATTTACTTTCTATACATCCCGTTTGCACTAATATGCGAGTGCGAGCGAGATGTATAGAAAGTAAATTACGTTCTCGACGGCGTTTATGTCAGTGACAAACTGATGGTAACCGTACAGGTATACTTCTAGTTCTTTACAGTGTAGGAGTATATGTATTGCTGTTTCTTCTTCTTCCATGCACGCTCTGCACATGGGGCTGTCTGTTTTACCCACATTATGTAGGTGTTTGTTTAGTGTGTTATGTGTTATGCCCTGTAATTAATCCTACAATTTTGCGTAGATTAAAATAATCCAGTTTTATCTTATTTATAAGAGCCCTAAATAAATGTTCTCAACGCTAATCTTTAAGATTTCTAACCTACTCAGCGACCAAGGCTTAATCATTTTAGCAGCATTTTTGTTCTTATCGCAAAACAATGTATGTTCATCTATTAATCCTTATCCCCTCAAGTGCTTACAAATGTATGAATGCGAGTAACAATTAATAACTGGTTATTAAGGCGATTAGGCTCTCAGCTCAGTCGGGTGGTAAGATCGATATCGCTCACGAAAACAGCTTAAGGGCCCCACACGGGCTCTAACATTTCTTGCGATAAGCGGGAGGGTTGCCAGAACCAATTTTCGAAATCCTTTGTATTAAATATTAGCGACACGCCCCGGCTTCGAACGGGTTAACACATACACAAACCTTCCTCAAGAATCGCTCTATTAATAGGTGAAAACCGCATGAAAATCCGTTCAGTAGTTGATTATGAAGTTTGTAGCGCGTTTATGAATAAGGGGGTTACGGGACACGCCCTGGACAAACGCCAAACGAAAAGAAAAATAATCGCCCACCGAGGGTTCCGTACTTTTTAGTATTGGTTGATATAGCGGCAACAGAAATACATCATCTGTGAAAATTTCGACTGTCCAGATATCACGGTTCTGCTTACTACCTGGTGACAGACAGATAGACAGACGGACAGTGTAGTCTGAGTAATAGAGTAAAACCCCAGAATGACAGATGCTACGAAACATTATTTGACTATTTCTATACTTAGGTAAGTTTCGATTATGGTTTCGATTCACGTTTTCTATCAACGATTGTTCTTCTTCCTTAGAATACGATGTACAGTCGCCATCAGATATATCGGAGCGGCCAAGGTGCCCACAAATATCTGAACTCGCCTCTATTTTCAAGGCGCTAGAGCGCGTGTTCAGATATTTTTGAGCACCTTGGCAGCTCCGATATATCTGATAGCGACTGTACGATACATGTTACAGATGTAGTGTATAATTGTTTTCCCTTGTATTTTTACGGAAACGTTCATATTTGTCATGCTATTTCAGTCAACCTCACTTTTTGTACCAAGACTGACTGATATAGCAAGACACGTCCGTAAGTTTCCGTGAAAAAACGATGGAAAAGAATTATGCACTACATCTGTAAGAAAGTTACAGGCCTATTCGGATTTCGAGATAATCACAAGATCTTGAGACGATTTAGAGATCAACTAGATCTACATTAGATATCGACTAGATGTGACTTGGATATCTAAGTCATACCTAGTCGAAATCGTTCAAGAGAACCTTCAGAATCGCGGAAACGTCAAATTTGACATATCTATCTTACAAATATCTTTAACCCTTTAACCGCCAGAGTCTGATATATAAGACATTACATATCCAGCTCATTTCGCCACAGTCTGATAAATAAGACAAAGATCGGATTTGATTTTTACAGCACATTTATAACTCCCGTAACTATGGCAACCTTACTCTGCGTGGTACAATTACTGTCGGTGGCAATACGAGCACGCTCGACCAAAAATTGCTGGCGGTTAAGAGGTTAAATTATCCGTATCGTAATTTGTTGAAGTCTAGTAGAAATCTAATTCATTTTCTTAGTGCCGTATGGCAACCCTAGATAAGCGGAGCCTTACGTCTCAGTCAGGAAGAGAGACTAGTTAAGACTCCTCGAGTCGTAGTTTATGTGAGGTTACATTCGGGAAGTTATTCATGGTTTCTCAGGCAGAAGTAGAATCGACAAGGGCAAGCTTTTCTTAATTTAGGTATTTAGTATAATTTTTATTCGGAAACTCATTTAATGCGTTTCATGAAAGATTAATAATATTGATTACATTAATTAATGTTAAATTACAAGGTAACAGGCTGCGACTTCCTATTAAGTATATTATACGTCCGTATTGACGTATTGACGACCGGTCTGGCCTAGTGGGTAGTGACCCTGCCTGCGAAGCCGATGGTCCTGGGTTCGAATCCCAGTAAGGGCATTTATTTGTATGATGATACAGATATTTGTTCCTGAGTCATGGGTGTTTTCTATGTATTTAAGTATTATTTGTATATTATATATATCGTTGTCTGAGTACCCACAACACAAGCCTTCTTGAGCTTACTGTGGGACTTAGTCGATCTGTGTAAGAATGTCCTATAATAATTACTTTATTTATTTATTTATACGTGTATAGGGACCGTGCGCGTTGATGGGTCTGCCATCTTCTGGCCTGAATCGGAAACATATGTGCACCTGTACATTGCCAAAGCAAGTGCTACCATCTACCGTTCTTATCGATACGTTTCCTTGTGTCGGTTCTGCCATCTTGTGGGCTATATCGGAAGTATAAACGACACATTTACGCCTCGTGCAAAAATCTGACGGCTCCTATGCTGCCCCCTATAGTTCATGCACGGGGCCTGGGCTATAACCGCGAAAATCGAAGTTCGCAAATTGTGGAGATTTTTCTCTGTTACTCTAATTAAGCCTTCATTGGAGTAAAAGAGAAAGATCCCCGCAATTTGCGAATTTCGGTTTTCGCGGTAGCCCCTCTGGAAGCCCCGCTCCTCCGTAGCAACAAGTTGTAGGTTTAAGAAATATAACATACCTTCAGAAAAAAAAAATAAGCTACTACAATTTTAACTAAATGTGGGGCTCAAATGGACTTACCTACTGGTAACCTAACTAACTTTTAGATTTATAAAACTAAGAAAAACTTTATCTGCAAATAAATATGTCCCAAAGGAACTATTTATATCGTTTGAGGAGTATACAGGGTGTTTGGTACATCGTTTGCCAAACATCCTGTATTTTCAAAATGGCTTATTTCTGTATGGTGTTCATAAATAAATAAGCCCTTTTGAAAAGACTCATCATTTGCAAGTATATTGGTTTTTGATTGTATAACCGCGTCAATGAATAATTATTGGAAAATTTATACCCATTATTGATTCAATATCAGAAATTAATGATCTCACTGGTTCTGAAATTATTTACTAAAGAGCATTCAAATGAATAAGTAATTTTATACCTTATTCAGCTATTGTCTAGGAGTAAATACCTAAGTATCTAAATAGTAGGTACTTACCTCTCTTTGCGTTAACCTATAGTTAGTTACGCAAAGTTGAAACTAATCTTGTTACTATTTAAAACTACTTAAAACTAAAACAATGACTGTCAAAGCTTACAATTTTATACCTTACGCCCCAGTCATAAGGCAGAAGCTATATCTCTAACGTCGACTTTACAACGAAGAAGTTTACAGAATAGGACGCCAATTCTGTTTTCACAAATCGAAACGGTTTTCATCTTATTTTGATACGACCTTGACCGTGAGCACTAATCAGAGTTAGCGGCTCTTGCTGCTTCGTCGCCATGTGCACAGAATAAATAATAGTACTGGGTACAGAAGGTTCACTCTCTAACAAAACGCGTCTATTACGAGAGATACAAGCGCAAGCGCGAGGAGGCGGCGTCCATTCCGTAGCGGTGCGCGGCAACTATTGCTACACACCAAAATTGGTGTGGGCCGCATATGACCGCATGTACTTGTAGCGACGCGACGAAATCGCGGAATGAGCCACGCCTGCCATGGGTGGCAAATCAAGGCCGTTCGTCAAACGCAATGCTTTGATTTGCCGCTGGCCGCACCGCCGATCGTGTACGTCCAGTGCGCGGCCTACGACATTTCGCTCATACTTATAAGTGCATGTGAGATGCCTGATGACACTCAAGGTTGTATCAAAATAAGATAAAAACCGTGTCAAATTATAAAAACAGAATTGGCCCGAACAGCGTCGCACCTCCGTCAGCCATGTTGTCATAATAGACAAAGCCTTGCTTTATACCTACGTAGGTGTATAATCAGGACGAACTAGGATACAGAGGATAGAGACAGACACAGTGGGACCGTTTTGAAGTACCATATTTTGAACAGAAAAAAATGAGGTAGGTACTCAAGGTACTACGGTAGTACAAGTACACTAGGTACACAACGTACAGGTAGGTACTAACATCCACCACAACGGTGTAAGGCAGAGACAGGCACAGTGGGTCCGCTTTGAATAACTCAAATAAAATATCATCATTCGCTTGCCCTTATCCCATTCATTTGGGGTCGGCGCAGCATGTCTTTTTCTTCCATACCTCTCTCTCGCCCGTCATCTCATCATTCACTTGCGTTCGCTTCATATCATCTCTCACACAGTCCATCCACCCTTTTCTCGGTCTTCCTCTCCCATTACTTCCCTCCACATTCATTCGTAATACCATTTTTCGTCACATGACTTTCATCCCTCCGCATCACATGCCCGTACCACGCTAGGCGATTCGCTCTTACTTTTTCTACTATGGGTGCAACTTTTAGGCTTCCTCTTATATACTCATTCCTTATCCTATCCATTCTTGTCACACCACACATCCATCTTAACATTCTCATCTCCGCTACATGCAACCTCTTTTCATCCGTCACCTTTAGGGCCCAACACTCTGATCCATACATGACGACAGGTCTTATGATGGTTTTATAAATTTTACCCTTCAATCGAAGAGGCATTCGGGCGTCGCAAATGGTTCCCGTGACCTGTCGCCATTTCATCCATCCTGTGCTAATCCGGTTTTTCACATCACGGTCAATATCGCCATCGCACTGTACTAGCGAACCGAGGTACTTGAAGTCGGAGCAGCCCGGCAACGTAACGCCATCGAGTTCCATGGCAGCGAAACTGAAGAGACCGCCGAAATCGCAGAACATATGCTCAGTTTTAGATCTGCTGATCTTCAGGCCAACATTATGCCGCCATTTCTCAAGTCTGCTCTGTACCTCGAGTCCGTCTTCACCTACAAGCACAAATTGATGTACTTAAAATAATTTGACCCTATATTGATCTGTGGTAACACGCGTCTGATAATGAGTCGCTACGACGACTCAAATTGACGGGTAACGGGTAGCTGCAATTTATTTGTCTACCCCAGACATTTTTAGGGTTCCGTACCCAAAGGGTAAAACGGGACCCTATTACTAAGACTTCGCTGTCCGTCCGTCCGTCCGTCCGTCCGTCTGTCCGTCTGTCCGTCTGTCACCAGGCTGTATCTCACGAACCGTGATAGCTAGACAGTTGAAATTTTCACAGATGATGCCGCTATAACAACAAATACTAAAAACAGAATAAAATAAAGATTTAAATGGGGCTCCCATACAACAAACGTGATTTTTGACCAAAGTTAAGCAACGTCGGGCGGGGTCAGTACTTGGATGAGTGAACGTTTTTTTTGCTTTTTTGTTTTTTTTTTTGCATTGTGGTGCGGAACCCTTCGTGCGCGAGTCCGACTCGCACTTGCCCGGTTTTTATAAACTAATTCCCAGCAAACATTTTAAGTATTTTTTCCTAGGCTCGAAGAAGATTTTACCAATTTAAGTGAAAATGACGTCCTAAGTCACCAATTATTTTACGTATTGTACACTTTTACTTCCAAGTCAAAATATAGGGATAATAAAACGTAAATTTCACTTCATAAATACACCATGAAGTCAGGGACTTAGGGGTTGAAAATAAGGCAAAATATTAGGTAAAATTAACCTTAAACCCTGACCAATAGGTCAAATCTACTAATAAGGTATTTTAGGTGTATTTGCGACGTAATTATTACTTATACGGGGACTATGAAGTCACGGACTTAATGGTTGAAAATAAGTCGAATTACTAGGTAAAATTAACTTCGTACCCTGACCAATAGGTCAAATATACTAATAAGGCCTTTTAGGTGTATATGCGACGTAATTATTTCTTATACGGAGACCATGAAGTCAGGGACTTGATGGTTGAAAATCTGTCGAAATATTAGGTAATATTAACTTCGAATCCTGACCAATAGGTCAAATGTACTAATAAGGCATTATAGGTGTATATGCGACGTAATTATTTCTTATACGGGGACCATGAAGTCAGGGACTTAATGGTTGAAAATAGGTCGAAATATTAGGTAAAATTAACTGCAAAGTCTGACCAATAGGTCAAATGTACTAATAAGACATTTTAGGTGTATTTGCGACGTAATTATTTCTTATACGGAGACCTTTAGGTCGTCGATTTTATGTCGATTTAGCTACTAATTTTAGGTAAATGTTACTTAAAATAGATACCAAATTGCGACCATATAGTTAAAATCACTTGTAAAGTACTATCAATACCATAAGGTTGTGCCGCCATTTTCTTTCATTATGCTAAATATGAAATTGCATAATTTAAGTTGTTATATCTTGAATGGTGCCATCGCACGGTACTTCATTGTGCTAATATTCAAAATAAAACAATATTTTTGATCAAGTCAATACACTCACACACACAAATATTCAATTACAACACTCAATTACAAGCAAATATATGCATTTTGATTTTATAAAATGTTGAAAACTTAAATATTTCAAAAGCCCATCGATAGTTTTGTATGTAAACCTAACATACTGCACGAAAAAATTTTCTGTGCACTAGATTTCATCGTTCTTCATCAGCATAATCGGCCTAAATTATTTTACATGACTTAGTGGCCGCCATTATCATTGCACAACTTAAAGTTGTTTTCTTGTTAGACATTTTGTTTCTGAGTGAAAAGAATATATAAGCGTAATGTTTGTGTCTCTTTTTCTCTTCATCGCGTCTCATCTAAATATTGCCTCGCAAAGTAATTATATGAATAAAAATATGTCGCTATCAGGTCTAAAGGTGGTAAAGAATACCAAATTAGTACATTTTCACTACGCGGCACGTCGTGGCGACGTCGAATCCACGTCGGAAACATGACCTAGTGTTGACCTAATGGTTGTAATCACTAATTTACCGTCAATAAATACGTCGCCGGCACGTGCGTTTTTTCCCCATTTATGTCGACTCGACGTGCCCACGACGTCGATTCGACGTGCCTCATTTTGGTCCCCTAAATTGTGAGACCAAAAATGTTTGCTGGGTTTTGGGTAGTTTAGTGGTGTTTTATTTATATCTCCGTTGACATTTGCTGGGACGTCAGTCTTTACGTGACCACAGCTGGTGCAACTCAGCTGAAACTTTAAGGTAAAAACAATGAAATTATATCGCGGTAGACCCGTTTGTGTAATTAAATATGTGTACAAAACGCGAGAGTTTAAAGTGCTAGACCTAAATCGAGTTAGTGCCTCCATGCGTTTCGAATTCAGACTACTCCAGAAAGAATGCTGGAGTGTTGCGACGTGATATTACTGCTGCAGTAATGCTGCCTAATATGCCCATAGCTTAATCATTCTTAATTTCTGAAATTATTCAGATAAAAGGGTAATATTAATGAGTTTTGCTGGTTTTGCTAAATATGGCAATTGTACAGAAGACCTACTGTAGTTGTGTCAGCCAAGTTCGTTATCAGCCGTACCTGTGGCACAACTTGTATAATGCGCGCTGAATCAGTAGCGAACTCGCCCCGCTTTTTACACGTTGTCCTACAAACTAGGAACAGGAGCTGTCGTGACCGAAACTAACAGTTTGTCTATAAACTAAGCTCAAGCTACGTGGAAATTGTAATTTATGTTGTATTTAAGTGACAGTATTTTAAAACCATGAACCTTTTTAATTTAAGGTACCTATGTGCATGATTTTGGATATGGGTTAGGTAATCATTGGATGACGCATTTTTGTCGTGATTATGACGTTTGCCGTAAATCAAGGGAATTGACAGATAGAGTCTGTGCGGAAAGAGAAGAGTCGTGGCAGAAACGGGAACTAAAATTTTAAATTTTATATGGCAATCAAACCTTTGACACCTGTCTTGTAAAAAGTAAACAAACTTCTGTCATTGTATATTTTTATTAACAAAAACCGCAAGTTTTATGTATATAATATTTTCAAAACACGATAGCACCGTACATAAAACCACAAGGAAAATTATATTTAACATTGTTCGGTTTTGTCAGCGGGAAGAAAACGGCTAAAAGCCCACTATCGACTTACAAAAAGTCGCGGAACGTGTTTCCGCTATTCGCGGGTATTGATGTTGTATTTAATATTAAATAATTACCTATTTAATAAGCCCCCTAAGTAACTTGTCTCCGGTACATAATCGGTAAGTATATTCATTCAAAATATATTAATTTTCATAATATACAGGTCATTCATGATCTTTAAAATAACTGACAAATAGTCTTGATACTTGCTATTTTATGCATATTTATATGTAATTTCTTTTTCAGGATTGTGTAAAAGTACCTACGGTATCTCGAATAAAAGACCGCTAAGTAGGTGATATGCAAGAATTCGTAATCTACGTGCCGGATTCAAGCACATCCAGTTCAGATGAAGATAGTTCTATGAGTGTCCCTGGTTGTTCTGAAGATAGCTCAAACATACAAGTGACATTGAATATTTTAATTCAGACTTCGATTACAAAGAATAAAACTTTTTCTAATAAAATATTTCTTTATTTGTAAGTTCGTTTACTAGGTTCTGAATAAAACTTTTTCTAATAAAATATTTATTTTCTTTATTAGTAGGTTCTGTTAGTTACGAAATTATATTTGATATTTAGCAGTGACTTTTCGGCGAAGTAAAATATCGTGAGATGAGAGAACCGGACATATCCCAATAAGGCCTACCTACTTATGCACTATTTTTATTCATATTCATATTTATTATTAATAATGTACACTACATACATTACAAGTCAAGTTTACAATGGGTGAAATATATCCCAGATATAATTACAGTTCTATTGCCCAATTTCTACCCGATCTACCCGGTTTTAATAACTGTTGGACTGCACAGATTAGGCAGTACATAAATGAGACTCTATCTTGTTTGGTACTAAAATTACAGTTGTATTGGGTAGATTCTTAACTAGTTTTAGCAGTTTTGTCAATCGCACTGTCACTTTTTAGTATCTGAGACATAAAAACAAGTGTGTTTTAAAAATAAAACTAGTGCCTGCGCTAAATCAGAGGATTGAGTTGACGAGCCGACACCACCACCAGGCTCCGTTTAGTAAGCCGTGGTAAAAAACCGGAACAAAAGGGATTCAAGTATCATGACCTTTAGTGTCGTACTATAATCACGTGACCAGTGTTGTCAGCATAGCAAAAACCATAAAATAGCACTGGCGCGCCCTCAAATCCCACGACTCTTCTCTTTCCGCACAGACTCTACAGCGCCCATATCAAAACTGCAGTAGTAATGTCATAATTGTATTGCTGCTACACTTGCCATCCGAACGTAACCTTTTTTCGTTGCGCGCCAAATGCGCTGCGCGGCGAACAACATCATTAACTTAAAGGTGACAGTCTATTTCCAACGACAGCAGCACAACCATTCATTTTACTATGGAAATTGGCAATAACACCGACGCGTTCGTACTAGTAGTGCAGCTGTGGTCAAAATGGAAGGTTACCTTTACTTACATTAAATTCAAGACCAGTTGTCAACGTGAACTTTGTCCCAGTTTAGCACTGACATAAACGCTAGGGTGAACGTAACTTACTTTATAGGCATCTCGCTAGTACTGACATATTAATGCGAGGTAGATGTATAGAAAGTAAATTACGTACGTTAGCGTATATGTCAGTGTTGACACTGTCCGTGACTCATGGTACGGGTATTGGTCTTTAGCTCTCTTAATTCTTAAGGGGTCCACTGATTACCAGTCCGCCGGAAAATATGACAGCTCCGAACAACTGACAGGCCGATATCGTCCGGCGAACTGGTAATCTGTGGGCCCCTTTAAAAACCTCTACTCTCCGAAATATGACTAGCTGGTAACTAAATTACGTGAGTGTATAGTAACAAATGACAGTTTAAACTCGAGAAGTAAATACTATCACGTTAATTGCCCGCATTTAAGCCTACACCTACGACTCGAAAACGATCTAAATAACCTTGTTTGATCCCGTCCTACAAACACTTGAAACATTCTCAGCACAATCTGCTGATTATGATTCCAGTGTCTTATTGGAGTCTAGTTGATCTAGCGAACCAGTATGACAGCTCCTCCAAAAATGTGTACATAAAGCACCAGTCCAATATGAAATACAATAAAACTATTTATTGTCCACAAGTTCAAACTTATTAATAGCACTTACTTCTTCCAAAGTATGCCCTGGCAAAATGACGGGACAACGCTAGGATAATCAAATCAACACGCAACACATCGTTCGCCATGGCCACAGAATAAATAATAGTACTAGGTACAGAAGACTCCCTCTCTAACAAAACGCGTCTGCTACGATCAGCACAGATATGGCCGCTAGGTGGCGACAGCGCCACGCGCAGCTTATGGCTTTCCCTTAAATTGGGGAGGAACGGATGTACTTTTAGCTACCTGTAGCAAAGCGGCGAAATCGCGGAGTGAGCCACGCCTGCCATGGCGGAAACATGCATGATCGGACATATACATGTATGTGCATATCTCTAGCTGGGTGGTTGAATGTTGACTCTCCATGCCAAAGTGACTTCGGTTCGACTCTCCTTCGGGAATCAGGAACACAGCTGGCACGGAACCTCAATAAACTCTGATTAAAACTTAATCAACCGTTAACCGGGCTTACACTGCGTTTTTGCTTAATAAGCACGCTTTGATTTCTGCTCGTGTGAGGAGTGGAAACTGGATTGAGTCTTTTTTTCTGGGTTACTTATTTAGCGTTTGTTATGGCTCCTCTACACGTTGGCCAAACGATCCGCCAACGCTTGGCCCATGAGTTGGCCGTGCCTTGGTCGGAACGCTACTACACGTGGCCACGTACTCGTCATTTTTAATTTTCAAAAACTCAAAAAGCATGAACGTCCACCCTCGACCGCGTCCGAGCACGCACTGCCGATTGGGCCACGTGTAGATGCGTACCGCAATCGCTTGGCCAATCCCTTTGATGTGCGGCCGAAAAACTGACACCGCGGCCAACTCATCGCCATCCCGCGCGCCAAAAGCCAACCGACACCAATACCCCCTCTACACGTTGTCCCAACATATTGGACCAATAGGTTGGGCCAACGTGTAGAGGAGCCATTACACAACGCGCTTCGATCTTTTGTAGACGACACCGTAAGATTGTGAAATCTATCCAGCAAGGTCTTATCTCTGGGAAAACGCGCATTTTTGAGTTTTTATGTTTTCCGAGCAAATCTCGGTCTCCCAGATATTCATTACATATTATATTAAATAGGTAGATAGTGTCAAAATCATCTCACCGACCGGCATATATTTGCGGCATTTGCAGCCGAAACTCTGCATGGGACCGTGGTGCCCAGGGCCCATAAACTAGTTCGGCAGCTTTCAAAAAAAATATTCGAGGTCACCGGGGACCGTAGGGCTGGCTCGTTCCTCGCCCAACTGATCGGCATAGCCATCCAAAGGGGGAACGCAGCCAGCCTTATGGGAACCCTTCCATAGGGTTCGGACTTGGGTGATCTAGCCTAATATACCTATACATATTCGGCTAGGTCACCCACATTATGTTATATATATTTTTTTAGGTATTAGTTTTAGTTTTGTAGGTAGTTTTAATTTTAGGTTACTTTTTATTCTAAGTTTGTTATTAATTATGTTCATGGTTTAAAAAATCAAAAAGTGTCAAGTAGTTTCGTTACATTTAAAAAAATAGAGTCTTTGCCTGTGTGTGTGTCTGTGTGTCTGTCTGTTCTCTTTCCACACAGACTGTACGACCTTTATTTTATCACTCAAATAAAAAAGAATTTGTACTGTAGTCGTAGATTGGCGTTTAACGCAATCGTAAATCGTAAAGTGAAGTTACCACGTTTACGAGCCGATATCGGTGTCGTAAATAACGTACATGTCATGTAGGTTGTATGAAATACATTAGGTTTGTTATACAAGACAAGGAAGCAATTAGAATTTGATTGCCGTATTCGAACTTCAAGATATTCACAAATGACGACACGTACTAGATCCATTCTAGATACGTTATAGTTTAGATATCAACTAGTTCTCTTTTGCAGCGCAATTCGGGCAACCAATGTCACATTTACGTTAGATAGAGTAAGATATCTATTAGATGTGAATTGGATCTCTAAGTCATATCCTGTGGAAATCGTTCAAGAGTATCTCCAGAATCGCGCAAACGTCAAATTTGACAGGTTAGATCTTAAACATATCGTATCTTGGTGTCTATTTCAAAATAGGTGTCTATTTCAAAATCCGAATCGGGCTCTAAGTTTCTATTGGTCATAATTTTACACTGAAGCACTGAAACTTGAGGGATGACCCACGCTAGAATGGTTTTGATCTGGGCTGAGGCGTCCGACACTTCGTTTTCTATGCATGCATGATCGATGATCACATGTTTTATATAGAAAATTGAAGTGTCGGTCACCTTGGCCCGGTCCCGGACCGCTCTAGTGTGAGTCATCCTTCATATCAAGTCTCCTGGTTTTGCAAAACTGAATAATATCAAGACGTTCCTTCTAGATACTAACCTAGATCTGTACCTAAACACACACACACACGACGTACCTATAATAAAAACCGATACATATTGGTTGTCTCTATTGTTTCAGGGGAGTTTTTGTTTCTAAACTCTAAGAGATGTCTCTCACCTAAAACGACTCAGCAACTGAGAGAGATAAAATATAATAAATATACTTTACATTCATAAAAGCGCAAATTAGCATTTCCGTACATTAATTGCTTGCTGCTGTTGCTGCAGTAATTTCGTGAAATTTCCCAATAATTCGCACCCCTTTGTGGTTGTTCATTAATTTTTAATTAGAATATACAGCCTTCTCTTAGTTAATGTTTATGTTTCTTCGGTTTCCCAGAAGACATATTATAGTTGTTACGATAGCAATACGGTCCGGGTCCGGGCCCTTCAGTAGACACTTCAGTTTTCTATAGAAAGCATCACGTGGTCACCGATCACCAGTCATATAAAGCTTAGGCACTAAAGAACAAGGCATAGAATAAGCGGTTACAGTGAACAAGACACCATAGCAGGCCATATCTAAACTAATAAACTTCATTCATCAATATAAGTTGCTTACCTACTCTTGTCCAGAACTAACAACTTTTCATAATATCTGTGTAGGGCAGATCGAAGCGATGGTGAATCGGATGAAATTCGAAATCTGTTGAATAATATTGCAGGAATGGCGTTGTAGGGAGAGGAAAGACGTACGGTGCAATTTAAGTGCGCTAGTAAATATGAGTATAATATTTCAAAAATCTACGTTTATTTTTCATCCAATTTGTGAATCGATTTGCCTTTTTATATTAGGTGTACTTCGCTGCTAAAGCTCGCTGGCAATGACACTTAAAAGGAAGGGGAAGCGTATAAACACCAAATCGTCCAAATCTTCAGGTAACTACTTGAGAATGTTCAAGTACTGCCCTAAACATTAAACAAGCGTTAGACCCTCGCAATACAATTTGACGTAAGTACCTCATTATGCTGATAATTGCCTTTTACCCTAATAGGTTTGGGACAAATTATAGTTTCATAGTTCTTCGTGTAGACTGGGCGGGAAAATGGTGTGAATGTCCATTTTTAAACTGTAGGTATTCGCATGTTGGTACTACCAAATATCGTACGTAGCTACCACATATCAAGTAACAAAACTTGTATTATCCAAATAGCTTAAAAGTTTTATTATGCAAATAGCTTAGGCTTTTATCACTAGTTGACTAGTGATAAAAGCCTAAGCTATTTGCATAAAAAAGCCTAGGGGGCTCTTGTTTTTCACGTTGTTTAAAAACTGAACTTAATCATCATCATCTTCCTCGCGTTGTCACGGCATTATGCCACGGCTCATAGGAGCTTGGGTTCCGCTTGACAACTCATCCCAAGAATTGGCGTAGACACTAGTTTTTACGAAAGTGACTGCCATCTGACCTTTCAACCCAGAGGGTAAACTATGCCTCAGGGCTCGGCCACGACATCGAGCGACTTGCGACGGCGGGGGCGATAGCCATAGGTTGGAGCGAAAGGTCCGATCGCTGTGTCACGCTCCAACCTATGTAATGGTTATCGCTCCCGCCGTCGCAAGTCGCTCGATGTCGTGGCCGAGCCGTTATTGGGATTAGTCCGGTTTCTTCACGATGTTTTCCTTCACACAAAAGCGACTGATTAAATATCGAATGATATTTCGTATAAGTTTCGCATAAGTTCCGAAAAGTACAAGCCCGGATTCAAACCCGCGACCTCCAGATTGTAAGTCGCACGCTCTTACCGCTAGGCCACCAGCGCTCCCTATACATATCTCCTTTTAAAAAGTAACTCAATGAGACCCTACAATATGTACACATAATTAGGAAGCAATAATGTGAGATAATATTTATTAAAATTATTAAAGGACATGAACAGGAATAAAAAAACTAACTCCAATTAAAATAACTAAAACTAAAAATTCAAAATAACTATCAAAATTTGGTGCCCTCGGGAAGGTGCCTAACACGCAGGCAGCGTTCCCGCGCTGGATTGCGAATGCAATTCTTGGCCCGAGAAAGCTGCCTGCGCGGGGGTCGCCCGTTGCCTCCCTCAGCCGTTTACTAAGCGTCTTGTGGAGCATCTGTGCGTCTCTGCCCCACGAACCTTAGGTATTAGGTAAATGTACTGGTGCTCGACGCGGTCCCAGTACATGTCATCTTGAAACTTAGGTTATTGTCAATAGAGGTGACGGCAAGATGTCATCTATTGGGCATTAGCATGTCGAGCACTAGTACGTTTACCTTAATTAAGAGGTACATAAATTTATTCCCGACATCCTATTTCAAAAACGGTTCCTGTATAGGATGTCAATAGATATTTAAAGTTTGTACTGTCGTGTGTGTCATTCATTCCGTGGGGTTACCCAGTTGTTGTTTTAGTCGGGTCGCCGCCACTTGGTTCTTTGGTGTCGCCGCCACTTGCTTCTTTGGAGTCGCCCCCACTTGATTCTTTGGAGTCGCCGCCAGTTGATTCAGTGGTGTCGTCGCCACTTGGTTCCGTGGAGTCGCCGCCAGTTGATTCAGTGGTGTCGTCGCCACTTGGTTCCGTGGAGTCGCCGCCAGTTGATTCAGTGGTGTCGCCGCCACTTGGTTCTTTGGAGTCGCCGCCAGTTGATTCAGTGGTGTCGTCGCCACTTGGTTCCGTGGAGTCGCCGCCGCCAGTTGATTCAGTGGTGTCGCCGCCACTTGGTTCCGTGGGGTCGCCGCCAGTGGGATCCTTGGTGGGAGCGTCGCTTGGTTGTTTGGTGGAAGATTGAATTTGCTGTTCCGTAGTGGTCTGGCTTGGCTCTCTGGTGGTGGCTGTGTTTGGCTGTCCAGTAGTAGCTTGACTCGATTGTTCAGTAGTGATCTGGCTTGTTTCTTTGGTTGTGGCTTCGCTTGGCTGAATAGTAGTTGCCTCACTTGGCTGTTGAGTGGTTGCTACACTTGGTTTCTCGGTGGTTCCAGTATCCGTTGATGATTCTGTGGGAAGCTGTGTCGAAGGTTCTTTGGTGTCGCCGCCACTTGGTTCTTTGGTGTCGCCGCCAGTGGGATCCTTGGTGGAAGCGTCGCTTGGTTGTTTGGTGGAAGACTGAATTTGCTGTTCCGTAGTGGTCTGGCTTGGCTCTCTGGTGGTGGCTGTGTTTGGCTGTCCAGTAGTAGCTTGACTCGATTGTTCAGTAGTGATCCGGCTTGTTTCTTTGGTTGTGGCTTCGCTTGGCTGAATAGTAGTTGCCTCACTTGGCTGTTGAGTGGTTGCTTCACTTGGTTTCTCGGTGGTTCCAGGATCCGTTGATGATTCTTTGGGAAGCTGTGTCGAAGGTTGTGTGCATTCGGTAGTAGATGGTGTAGCCGGTACCGGAGCCTCAGAGGGTTTCCTACAACCCTCAGGTTGTTTTCTTCCAAACATTCCACATATATTAAACAGCACGGTTTTCGGATCATGCACAGTTTGTTGAGACCGTCCTCTTATTATTACCGGCGTTTCACTGGGTCTATATTTTCTAAATTGCTTTTCGGCAGACCTTAGTTTCTTGTGGCTCTTCCAAATACATTTCTCGAGTTTCCTCTGATCCAGTGGCAGGGTTTTCAAGCAGTCTTCTTTTCCATTAGCCTCACATTTCATGTAATCCGCTTGAAGTAGAAGATTGCGTTTCAAATTATCCAATACGCACATGTGTTTTCCACCATCCTTTTCGTCTTTCAAGTAGTATTTTACACGGAGTTTGGGCCCAACATTCTGAGCTATCCAAGGAAATGTCGTTCTAAAGAATTCCTTGTCTTGAAAAGTTGTGAAATCTGATAGAATCTTGATTTTCTTACAAGTCGCTAGCTCGGTTAAAGCAACGACTATAAGTAGTCCAAGAAACCACTTTATTGCGGTCATTTTTACAATAGCTTGACTTATTACACGCAATTTTACTTATATACTACTAAGGAATGATAACGTACTTATTTACGACTTTAAGGCTATGCGTAATTATTTCAAACTAGACTTTAACCCCCTGATTTCCTTGTGTACCTACAATGAATTTCATAATGTAAGATCGAAGATCGCTCACACTGATATGTGCATGCGAACTGAAGTGAAAGTCTTGCATTAGATGCACGCCAATCAACAAGACGATTATAAGCGGTATAAAAACCACTTTAAGCCGTAATTAGTTGCTAATTCTGTATCAGGGACATGTAGTTTGCAACGAGTTTGGTTTTAAAAGGATTAAAGACAACTTGTACGCCAGCGGACTCCGAATGGTACCATTCGCTATATTTTAAGGCGAAGAACCCACGTTGGTGTTTCGCCTCGACCGGGTACACAGCGAAGCTAAGGGCTACCGCGAAAACGGAAATTCGCAAATTGCGGGGATCTTTCTCTTTTATTCCAATGAAGGCGTAATTAGAGTGACAGAGAAAAATCCCCGCAATTTGCGAACTTCGATTTTCGCGGTTATAACCCTGCACCGAGCGGTAAGGCGATAAGCGCGGCGTAGTGTGCGCACTGCGCAGTCTAAGCAGATGAGCTACACCGCAGCCGGCGCAGCGGTGCCATGTCGGTTGGCATGGGTTCTTCGCCTAACGCATTAATTGAAGCTGAAGTCTTTGATTTGTGACGGACAGACATGCATATTTGTAATAATAAAATTAGCTTTAACTATGACTAAGTCCAAGGACCCATTGAATTGCGTTGTTATTTTTTACAAGAAATAATTTAATAGCTACTATGCAATGCGTACACATAAATACCAATATGATAAGTAATGACATGTGTTTTTTATCGGTAACATGCGTTACCGAATGGAGGAAAAACAAATTTAATTACGGTTATAAACCGTAATAGTTTAGTAACCGTTGTTTTAAAACCTTTAATTTTTTTAAGTTATAGTGGCAGTTTTTATCAACCAAGCGCCACTGGCACCATTCCACTAGCCTGGGGTTAACCGGTTAAACCTGGAGTTAGCATGGTTACCAGTACAATTTGACAAAGGTTAACGGTTTAACCGGTTAACCCCGGGTTAGTTGGATGGTGCAAGTGGGCCTAAGCGTATGTGGTTCTGAATCAATTCATTTTTTTCTCCACTGCACCATTTTTACACGATGGTTGACTGGTAGAGAATGTCATTAGGCAAGTTCGCTGATTGTACTTTATTTAATTGTTTTGTGCAATAAAAATAAATAAACTTTATAACAAAAACTAGTTCTGTGCATATCATATGGGGTAATGAGAGAATTTAAACTTCAACAAAACAAACGTAAAGCAATGCATTAAAGTCCCTAGCACCTGGTTTAAAAGTCCGCAAAACATTTCATATTATAATTAAAGTCGGAGCAGCGGTAAGCGGCGCGACCCATTGTGTTGCATTGTTGATTTATAATTGTTGGCCTCTTTAAAAGATTCATTTTTAAGCGCGGTCGCGGTACGAATGTGAACCTTTTTATGTACAAGTAAATGAGTAAGGAAATTGTAATGTTTTGACATATAATAATATGTTCTAAGACCGTCACACTAGCGTCTTTTGAGCGTCGGTCTGTAGTCAGCGCTATGGAATATAGGTACGCAGTTGCGCCGACGTTGCGTCGAGCAGCAGCCATAGAGTTGACTAGACGCCGACGCTCAGGAGACGCTAGTGAGAGGGAACGAGAAGCTCCCCATATAAGGGGGGGGGCGAAATCTCTACTATCCTTACTATTGATCATCCATATCCATACAATCGGCCATTCTTCGAAACTGGATTATTCATGATCAGGCATTCATCATTAGGCATGATATCATTATTTTTATGATATTTCTTTGACGCGTGTAAGCTGATAAGACGGACATGTGTCTTCAAATAGCTTTAATTATGATATTTATGATTAATGACCAACTATTTCAAATATTTGACACATAAATGGAAAAAGATAAGTTGTAATGGCTTTTACAACTTAAATACAAGGTAATATAAGAATATTCTTTTCCGTATTCAGATATCAACTAGTATTCAAAATGGCTGCCACTAATTGGTTTCTTGGACTCTTTATCGTTGTTGGTTTAGAGCTGGGAACCTGTAAGAAAATCAAGATTCTTTCCGACTTCACAAATTTCGAAGACAAAGAGTTCTTTAAAACAACGTACCCTTGGATAGCAAAGCATGTGCCAGAACTAAGAGTTGATTATTACTTCAAAGATCAAGATGGGGGAAAGCGTATGTGCGTTATGGAGAATTTAAAACATAATATAAATCTTCAAGCTCATTACTTGAGCTGTGAGGCTGATACTAAAGAAAACTGCTTGAAAAATCTGCCATTGGATCAACGCAGACTTGAGAAATGTTACCGGAAGAGCTACAAGAAAATAAAAGCTGCTGGCAAGGAATTCAGAAAACATGGGACAAATGAAACGCCATTGATAGTTCAAGGAAAGATTCGGCAAACTGTACATGATCCGACTACTGTGCTGTTACGTATTTGTGGTATGTTTGGAAGAAAGCAACCTGAAGGTTGTAGACAGCCTTCAAAAGCCCCAGTGCCGGCTGAACGGCCTACCACGCCCTGCACACAGCCAGCCACAGAACCTACGCGGCCTGATAGCCAGTCCACCTCACAGGTCTTCAGCAACTCTGAATCAAACGTTTCTACACGGGATCAGACTTCAACAAAAGCAGAAACTCAGGACAGTCAGATCTTGACAAATAGTGAAATACCTTTTAAACCTGTTCCTGATGAACAGTCAGAAACGCTGTCAGATTATGACGATGACGTCGATGACGAATACAACTTTTATTTCGATTATTAAAATATTCTGTAAAATATTGTGGCAGGTTTTAAAGTTAACCCAACCTCCCCCGCCTCGCCTCTTGTATTGTGGCGGGTTACGGTCATCTCTTACCATCAAGCGATCCGTCTGCTCGTTTGCCGCCTACATCATAAAAAACTTACAAGACTTTATGTAAGTACTTTGTATCAACCTATAATAGTACATTTCAATATAATCTCCAGGCAATAGTATATTTTGTTACCCTACTGCACATTAATGTTATCGTTAGCAGGTAACTCGCAAGCTTTTTAATCTCCAGCGCTTCAAACTTTTAAATAACAATACGTCATACTAATTAAAACTTACAATAAAACCGTTCTATTTCTGAGCAAAGTTAGACAAACCTGCCGACATTCAAACAACACCTTTACGGCCTAGTTAAAAAGAGTGATGCTAAACGCAGTGCAGTTAATGTAACTTTGTGGTCTTCAGTATAAAAGGGGATATGATAATAGGGAATTACTAACAGTTACGCCCTTTTAAAAATGAGGTGAGTGCAGCAAGTATGCAGGTGTCCCAATTAGTAAGGAGTAGTGTTGGGTAAGACTCAAGAACTTTGAGTCCGAGGGCTTTAAGACTCGACTGTGATTTTCAGACTCAATAAGTCGAAACTCGGGTTGTTTGCATCTTGTTAGAGACCCAAGTTTTTTGTAGAGACTTGCGCCCTTTTTAGTGACTTATTTTATCACAAAAAATGCACTGTTTTTTTTTGAGTTAAGACCCCATTTCGACAGATCAAGAACTTGTTTGCGATTTTCGATACATTACGGTATTTGCTCGATAGACTGAATTCAAGTATAGTATTATAGTATACTATAACTCCACAGTCACACTAAATGTAGTTTTGTGGAGCATTGTATGTAACAAAAAAGTTGTAACTTCTAGTATAATTAATAACTAAATAAATAAAAAATAAATAATTGTTCTGTATACTCTGTAGTTAGCAAATTTATCGAATATTGCATGCCAGTTCTAGCGCCGTGTAATTAATGGGGCTTTAGATACACCATACAATATTTTTTTGCTGCTATTAGTAGGTATTTGATAAAACATACCAAGCTGTTGACGGAGTCTTTATTCGGAGGCTCTATTTTGAGTTGCGCTTAAAACAGACTCAATAAAGGTGAGTCTTGTACGAGTCGAGTTCTTCAAATTTCGACTCATAAGACTCAAGATGACTCAAGTTCCTAACGGCACTATAGTAAGTAGCGTGGATTGCTGGCATGTGCCGCGACACTTACATATTGTTAACGCAATGTCATTTATGATATTGTTATTATGTAGCATTTATGTAAGCATCATCATCATCACATGCTTGAAGTGTTGTTTAGTTATATAGTTTGAAACTACCTACTAGAAATAAACCTTAATGCGTAATAACTAAAAGTACATGTTACCTACTATTTTCATTTTGGAGACATAAGGTACCTAAAGGACGGTATCTAGACACTGAAAACCAAAACGACCAGTGTGGCTACCACCTGGCCCCTATTTCACATCGGTGACAGGTGCGACAATTGTAAAACATCACTGTTGCTGACGTCACCGGTACCATGGGCCTGTTACCGCTTACCATCGGGCGGGTCGTATTCCTGTTTGCCACCATCATTGTATTATTTTATAAAACTTTATTATATCGGCAAAAAACAGATATTTCTCTTGCTAAGTTTATGACAATTGTCACAAGAAACACTACAATTGTCACGAAATTCCGACATATAACTCATTACCTGTCAAGAATTACCTACAATTCTTCTAAATCTTTGACAATTGTCAGAAACTTCGCAAGAGAATTATCTGTTTTTTCCGATATATTAAAGTTTTTTTAAATAATACAATGATGGTGACAAAAAGGATGGTAAGTGGTAACCATATGATATGATATGATATGACTTATTTATCTCACAATATACAATGTCACTTAAAATAACACATGGTAAATTTTTAGGAATTTATATTGTGATTGTCAGTTTTTTTTTACATTATGAATAATTACGAAAAATAACACTGACAATCAAAATTTCATTCAAAATTATTAAATAACACATAGCCCATGGATGTCTGTGACGTCAGCAACAGTGATGTTTTACAATTGTCGCACCTGTCACCGACGTCAAATTGGGGCCTGTTTGGCACTGACATATACGATTAACGTCTACGCAATTTACCTACATCTCAATCAATTTCAATTTTAAATTTTCTATACAACTCACTCGCACTAATATGCGAGTACACGAAAGTAAGTTACGTTCTCGATAGCGTCTATGTCCGTTTTGACACTATCAGTGATTCATGGTACGGGTACCAGACACTTCGACACTAGTCACTGGGGCCCACAGATTACCAGTTCGCCGGACGATATCAGCCTGTCAGTTGCTCGGAGCTGTCACTTTTTAGGGTTCCGTACCCAAAGGGTAAAACGGGACCCTATTACTAAGACTTCGCTGTCCGTCCGTCCGTCCGTCCGTCCGTCAGTCCGTCCGTCCGTCTGTCTGTCACCATCAGGCTGTATCTCAAGAACCGTGATAGCTAGACAGTTGAAATTTTCATAGATGATGTATTTCTGTTGCCGCTATAACAACAAATACTAAAAACAGAATAAAATAAAGATTTAAATGGGGCTCCCATATAACAAACGTGATTTTTGACCAAAGTTAAGCAACGTCGGGAGTGGTCAGTACTTGGATGGGTGACCGTTGTTTTTTTTGCTTTATTTTTTGTTTTTTTTTTGCATTATGGTACGGAACCCTTCGTGCGCGAGTCCGACTCGCACTTGCCCGGTTTTTATGTTCAACTGACAGGCTTATATCGTCCGGCGAACTGGTAATCTTTGGCCCCCTACATTTATACGCCTTTAAATAATTTTACAGCGTAATTACATGGCAGCCAGCCCCGAGATTGACCCAAGCGTAAATCTTTACGGTTACGGTGACGTAAATCTTACGATTAACTGACACGGCCGTAAACTTACGCGGAAAATTTTATGAGCTCCCTAAAGTCCTTGTACGGTTACAGTGTCAGCTTAAGCCCACGTGTATTAAGTAATATCACAGAATAAATAATAGTACTACCGTACAGAAAGAAACTTCCTACGAAACCGAAGTTTGACAGCGGTTCAGGGTCGAAGCATGCTGTCCCTTTCTAATATGTGGCACTATCCCTTTCGGCTACTTAGGGTTGTCAAAATTCAAGTCATTATCTTGTCTGTGGTCGTGCATGCAAAGGGATGTCAAGTTGAGCCAACCCTAATAATTGCTCGGAGCAATGCTGGGCCGAACGGAGCCAAGTTTGCCCGAAGTGAGGAGTTTCGCACCCCTGGTAATATGTTGTATACAGTGTGTGAAACGAATACGGGCGAATATTTAAACGGTGGTTAGCATAAGACCTAAGAAATATATTCAGTTAAATTTTGCTTAGAAATATATACCTACAATCTACAATGAAAAAATTACCCGTACCCGCAAACCCCCGCGCACCCGTAATTCGACCCGCAATGTAAAAGCAACACACAAGTTACGAAATACGATTCTTCAGTTATTCTATTTTCATTATGATTCCATTAATAATATTTCTGTTATTAAATTGTAAGCTGGAAATAATTTCAGTCTAATGAAATGGAAATGCCTCACTAAGAACGAGAAGCAAAAAACCTTTGAAGACGCTTAAGTTACCTCGATGGAATTGTAATCCAGTGTAGAATTTAATTACGCTTCGATGAGTTTCAGCAATTTATTCTATTGATTTTAATATTAATATTATTTCTTTCTATTACCTACATTACATAAATTAAACTAAAAATGTTAGAAAGTAATTCAAATAACAATTTACTTGCATTTACCAGTGCGAGATGTCTGGGGCCACTTGATACATATACGTCCGTTGATTTTCTTTTTTTGATTGCATAATAAAATGAATGCCTTTTTAGGGTTCCGTACCCAAAGGGTAAAACGGGACCCTATTACTAAGACTTCGCTGTCCGTCCGTCCGTCCGTCCGTCCGTCCGTCCGTCTGTCACCAGGCTGTATCGCACGGACCGTGATAGCTAGACAGTTGAAATTTGATGATGTATTTCTGTTGCCGCTATAACAAAAAATACTAAAAACAGAATAAAATAAAGATTTAAATGGGGCTCCCATACAACAAACGTGATTTTTGACCAAAGTTAAGCAACGTTGGGAGGGGTCAGTACTTGGATGGGTGACCGTTTTCTTTTTGCTTTTTTTTGTTTTTTTTTTGCATTATGGTACGGAACCCTTCGTGCGCGAGTCCGACTCACACTTGCCCGGTTTTTAGGTATTCTGAATATCCCATACAAACATATTCTGCTTGTACATACTCAAATTGGTTTGCATCGGCACTAGTGTAATAAATACTTCTAAAGTTTATCTAGTTTCTGCACAGCATGTGCACATAGGTATTACACATTATCTCTCCTCTTCTTTATATTTAAGAGCTGTGCTCTTGTCGGTGGAGCAATCTCCAACTCGTCCGATCCTCTGCCAACTCCTTAACTTTCTGATATGACACGACCTGGACTTTTTCTTACACATTACACATTATAATGAGCCAAGAACGAAGAAGAACTGTGACGAATACAAAAGCTGCCCTAAAATCGCGAGCTAATGGGACAACCATTAAACTACATCATTAACGGCCAAATAAGACCCAAACAGTTTTAACTCTGCATCTGTATAATCATAATTGGGGCTTTGCCTTAGCCGGAGATAGGTCATTAAAAATTGACACAATGCCCGTGGTTAATAATAGAAGCGCCTGGCAAGTTTGTGACTTATACAGGGTGAGATATCCAATGGGCTGTTATAGAAAGTCTGTTTTTTTAGTGTAATGCAAACATAACATACACATTGAAAAAGTTTAGTGTAAAAAAATAAAAACCTTATGGCGGCTGGCGCTTACGTCGCATAGCGCCGCAATAATATTTGAGTGGCGTTAATAATAGCGTAAGCACCAACTGCCATAAGGTACCTTTCTTCATACCGTCCTGGCCGGTTTCAACTGGTACCTTTACCCGTGGGACGTCACATATCTTTACTATTTCATATATAGTGAATCTCTAAACCATTTCCCGAATCGCGCCGAGAGTGTAATTTTGTTTTGTAAGTTTATTTCACTTAGGTTAGTTACTCGCAGTTTTTCAATTCAAAAAGCATCCTTAAAACAGAAATAGTAGTGGAATTAATTAATTAAGGAGCCAGCAAACTAAATACCTAAGAGGCCAACTTCATCTTACTTCAACTTTTATTATCTTTCAAAGCATTTATTTACAAAGAAGATTTAGCAGTCGTATTACTAAAATAAATTATTAACTTTTATTATTAATTAAATATCTGGGGGACCGAGCTTTGCTCGGAAAACATACAGGGTGCTTCCTGTAACAGGAGCAATAAATTAAACTAAAGGCTGTACTCCTCAAACTGACCAACATTTGTTCAGCAACTTTTAAAAATTATGAATCCTTTAGACTTCCTCTTTTTCATACAAAATAAATATTGCCTTCAATGTACGCTGACATCAGTGTGTTTGACGTTGCTTGTCACGCTGTAAGCATGACAAAATTTGCAAAACATTGCGTCTAATAAACTTTAAAGTGTAATAAAAATCAAACCATGAGTTATTTTCAAAAGTTGCTGAACAAATGTTGGTCAATTTGAGGCGTACCTACAGCCTACAGTTTCATTTATTGCTCCTGTTACAGAAAACACTGTATAAAAACTCTAAAATGCGCGTTTTCCCAGATATAAGACCTAGCTGGATCGATTTATCGCTCCCGAAAACCCCCATATAGCAAATTTCATCTTAATCGTTAGAGCCGTTTCCGAGATCCCCGAAATATATCTACTTTAAATGTATTAGATAGATTATAATTAATTACTTATGTCTTAGTCCCAAAATCTTGTTTATTAGATAAGTTCTATTCGTAAATTACAGATAATTTGCCAGTCAAGATCACAGACGCTATTCCATAATATCTTTTATTTGTACGTCTCAAGTGTGTACTTGTATTACATATTTATTTCTTTGCCTTTATTTAATATGGATGTCTCAATTGTACTTCACTTTCAGAATATATTACTTGATTAGGTTTCAACATAACCAAATAGGAATTAAAGAAGCCTCGTAAAAAATATAAAATAACCTTCTAAATAACTTTCTTCTTCATTTAGTATCATGCGAAACAAATGAAAATTATTATCCTCTAATGTTTAAAATATTGTACACGTGTACGGATATGATGGTCGTATTTGTCTACGTGACAGCGTGATAAAACGGTGTCCGTCTCTTTCTATCCCGAGAGAGTTAAAAATTGACAGTTGTTTTCACGTGGATAAATGTGGATAAAGCGACCCATAATAGGCTTGCTGGAAGCAATTTTCGATCGTAAACAGTAGGTAAACACGGTTCTATCCCGCCTACAATTTTTCGTTTCGTTTGGAAAAGCTATAAGAACCATAATAAAGGACATCTTTTCATTTTCATCAAAATTGAGAACTGTATTTAAACAGGTAAGGTATTTTACTCATAAAACACGTTAATAATATTATACAAATACATATCTACAACTAGTCCAAAAACTACAATACAATAATTAAAAGAATAATCTATCCTCGTATTTAAATATCAGACACAACCGATATAAAGTTAGGTGGGGTAAGACTATCACCGAGGGAAAACAAACACTTGTATGGAATCCTCATACTCTGGGCCCGATTCCGATTATGAAATAGACATCTATTAGACATCACCAAGATACGATAACGATATGTTTAAGATCTAGCCTGTCAAATTTGACATTTGCTCGATTCTGGAGATACTCTTGAACGATTTCCACAGGATATGACTTAGAGATCTAATTCACATCTAATAGATATCTTACTTTATCTAACGTAAAAGTGACATTGGTTGCCCGAATTGCGCTGCAAAAGAGAACTAGTTGATATCTAAACTATAACGTATCTAAAATGGATCTAGTACGTGTCGTCTCAGTCTTGTGAATATCTTGAAGTTCGAATACGGCAGTCTTTGTCTTGCCCCGAGCAAAATAAACTCTGTTCACCTTACCCACCTTACCTTATATATCAGAAATTACAATATAAAGTTAGCTGTTTTCTTTGCGCTCAATTGTACATTCATATTTACAGTCTTAAAGCTGACTTAGACGGGTACGAGAACTCGCATGCGAGTTTCATTACATTGTGGTATTTGATTGGTCGGCTGAATTGAATGCAATCAATAGAACTCAATGTAACTAAAAACGTTTACGAGTTCACGCGCCGTCTAAATCAGCCCTTACTCTTCCTTTTTCAAAAAAGAAAGAATAATAATGAGCTTCGTATGATTAAAACAAAACTGTACCTAACCCCAACGTATTTTTTTAAAAGCACTAGAATTCACTTCACAATATGGCAGGACTTCAGGATTAAAGCGGCGGCTAAACCTCAAAAAGCTGTAGGTATTTGCTGAGTAGCTTCTAAAGCTCTTTGTGAGCTTTTTCGCTGGCAGGGAATAGTTTCAAAGTTCATTATATTCACATTATTCGTAATCAAGACAAAATTATTGTAAATTGAAGCTAACATATGATATCATAAAGTTCCAAACAGGCCGTAAGTTGTGTTTAGAGTTAGACCAAGATAAGTCTGCAGCGATTTTGATAGCACACGCAGCACAAGTATTATTTATACGTCATAATTTCATAGAATTTTGGGCACAGAATAAATAATAGTACTAGGTACAGAAGACTCACTCTCTAACAAAACGCGTCTGTCACGCTCAGCACAGATACGGCCGCTAGGTGGCGACAGCGCCACGCGATGTACTTTTAGCTACCTGTAGCAAAGCGACGAAATCGCGGAGTGAGACACGTCTGCTTTGGGTTCGATTCGCACTTTACACCGAAATTTGAGTGAGACAACGTTATGCGCGTTATATTATACCGACGTTCCGTGCGAATCGGACGCAGTTTGCCATTCCCATATGCAGAGATGTGACTTATTTGAAATACTTGTATTTAAAATACAAATACAAAATGCAAAATACCTATTTTGTATTTTGTATTTAAATACCTTTTGAAGAAAACTATTTTGTATTTTATTTGAAATAGTTTTTGGGACCTATTTTCTATTTTCAAAATACAAAATACTTTATAGTAGGTAGGTAATGTAGGTAGGAGTTACAATCTCTTCTGATGTTACAATTCTGGCAATTCTCTCATTCTTTTAACATGGAACTGTTGAATCTGTTTAGTAACGTCGCACATGACCACAAGCGTCGCAAGTGGTTAAAAAAGTGGAATCTTGAGTGTTGCGAGGGTTTCAAGGCACGAGAGGAGAACAAACTTTTTGACCCGGTGAAACACAAACGAGACGTTTTCTTCACACTAACGAGACGCATTATAATAGCTGTAAAACATTACAAATAAATGCTTTAAAAGTTGGCCGTTAAAAACCATCATCCATACCTACATCCTACCGGTTAATATGAGCAAACAACTAGAAATTTGCACTTCAGACAGAGGATTGATTTCAAAGAATAAAGAGAGTCTTTTCAACTCGGAAATTCCGAGTAATACTTTTTAATTCAGACTAGGTAGTCCACTACTCAGAGTACCTTTTATCGCAAAGTATTTGTATTTTAAAATAGTATTTTGAAAATACCTATTTCGTATTTTGTATTTAAATACAAATTCAAAAACTATTTTGTATTTTGCATTTGAAATAGTATTATCAAGGAAGTATTTGTATTTTGTATTTAAATACTTTTTATAAAGTATTTTTCACATCTCTGCCCATATGACAGTTCAATCTGCTTTCGGAGTTGCCCCAATGCCTACCTTATTTTGAGGCCATCTGTATACAACATAGACTAGGAATCCTCTAGACGGAGTTTAGAGCAATTATTTCATGCAACCGATGCTGCCAAAAATGCGGGGGTGCGCGGGACGAGGTAAGCGAAGTCCCGTGCCGTGATTGGTCCGTTCAAATGACGAACGAGTTCACGGACGGCACACAAAGACACTTTCGATTCGAACATGGAGTAAAATTACCGTATGCGTGGCAGAAGGGGTAGCGCGACTATGCTAAGTCTGGAGGATATTTTGTCTGTGGTATACAATCAGTAACTAGTATCTAGACACGCGGCAGCGTGTCAAGCCAAGTTCAAGCAAAGGAACTGGCTAGCCAGCGCCGAGTGTAATATTACACGAACCACTTGGTGCCACTTTTGACCCTTCTATAACTCAAAACATCTTTGACGTAAACACATAAAACTACGTGTGTTTAATTATATCCATAAGGATATCTAGAAGCCCAAATTTCATGAAGCTAGCTCAAACGGTTATAAAGGTATGAAGGTCAAAAAGTCGTAAATTTTAAGACTGACTTATGACTTATAGTACCTAAACCTAACCTACTTCCAGATGACCTAGAAGGATGAAATTTGGAATCCAGCTTGGTTATTGTGTGTAACCGTAGGAAAAAATCTAAAAATAAAATAAAGTTAAAAAATAGGGGGGGTCCCCATACAAAAAAACCACTTTTTATTGGGACTGACATATAAGTACCTAAACCTAACCTACTTCCAGATGACCTAGAAGGATGAAATTTGGAATCCAGCTCGGTTATTGTGTGTAACCGTAGGAAAAAATCTAAAAATAAAATAAAGTTTAAAAATAGGGGGGGTCCCCATACAAAAATCCATTTTTTATTGGGACTGATATAAGTACCTAAACCTAACCTACTTCCAGATGACCTAGAAGGATGAAATTTGGAATCCAGCTCGGTTATTGTGTGTAACCGTAGGAAAAAATCTAAAAATAAAATAAAGTTTAAAAATAGGGGGGGTCCCCATACAAAAATCCATTTTTTATTGGGACTGATATAAGTACCTAAACCTAACCTACTTCCAGATGACCTAGAAGGATGAAATTTGGAATCCAGCTCGGTTATTGTGTGTAAGCGTAGGAAAAAATCTAAAAATAAAAAAAAGTTAAAAAATAGGGGGGGTCCCCATACAAAAAAATATTTTTTTATTGTAGCGTTGGAACCGTTACAAGCAGATATTTGAAACTACCCCAATATATGTATTATTATATTTGCTATATTAAAATAAAGTTTAGTCAAAAAATAAGTGGTGCCCCATACAAAAAACTTTTAATACGCTCTAAACAACCGGCCAACGGTGTGTCGTCGGCGGCGCGCGGTACCACATAATTATACAAAGAACAGAAGTAAAAACCATACAGCGGAAACACAAGAAAAACATTAAATCTCAATACCTGCCTAGTTTTCTTTACAAAAAGTATTGATATCCCACCAAAAACATAAATGTAAAAAAGGAGAGCCAAGTTCAATACAAAAATTATGCTTGGCTGTGGGGCTCGCCGCAAAAAGAATGGAGATCTAAATGACTGCCACTGCCAAGTTCTATGCAAAATCCAAATATGTATTTATAGGAACAAAATAACATTATAAACAAGTATTAAACTCTATTTCTTTGCTTTATTGGATACCTATAACAATTGCTGTTATTTAAAAAAATGTGAGATCTTAAAGTAGGTTAGATTTGGCTTGGCCAGGTTTTATCAGAATTACAATATATATAAAATGATTGATATAATGAAAACTGGCCAAGTCAAATCTAACCTACTTTAAGATCTCACATTTTTTTAAATAACAGCAATTGTTATAGGTATCCAATAAAGCAAAGAAATAGAGTTTAATACTTGTTTATAATGTTATTTTGTTCCTATAAATACATATTTGGATTTTGCATAGAACTTGGCAGTGGCAGTCATTTAGATCTCCATTCTTTTTGCGGCGAGCCCCACAGCCAAGCATAATTTTTGTATTGAACTTGGCTCTCCTTTTTTACATTTATGTTTTTGGTGGGATACTTAACTACAAAATAAATGTACATGATAGGACTGAGCTGTCAACTCGTTTACGCTTGGCGAGCGAAGAGAATAAGACCGCTGGATCACCGCAGATCTCCGATTCGATGCGCACGTCACGTGCCGACTCGTCACTTTGATGCTGTGTTTGGACCAAGTATAGTAGGTATACCTATTACCAAAGAGAATTAACCAATTTACCAATCAATGTATCTTTGATAGGTATTACTATTGTTATCCTACTGATTCCCCAACTTGGTCTTTCGACATAGTTTTATTTTGCTTTACCTAAACGGAAAAATGTTACCACCTTTGCCGTTTAGTTGATAAAGCGAAAAATAATCAAAATAAAACTATACTGATTTATACATACATTGATTGGTTTATTAAAGAACACAATTCCCCTAAGGGCCCCCCTACATCTGGCGTCTTTCGAGCGTCGGCGTCTACAATTCTATGGCCGCTGCTCGACGCAACGTCGACGCAGCGTCGACGCAACTGCGCAACGACGTCATTTTCCATAGCGCTGACCAGACGCCGACAGACGCAGACGCTCGAAAGACGCCAGATGTGGGGGGGGCCCAATGAGGGCGTCACTAGACGGGCGACGCAGTCTTGTCATAATGCATTGTATACGTTGCGTACGTGGGATAAGTGTGTCCCTAGCTGTAAAATAGTACATTGTGCAACATGAGGCGTAAGTTGAATATTGCAAACGAGAGTAAGTTAAATCGCGACGGCTTGCCGGAGCGATTTATAGACTCGAGTTTGCAATATTATTACGCCCCGAGTTACACACAATGTTTTTCATCACACTTGCGATACAAAAATTAAGTACTAGTGGCTCTGTGAGCTGTAGACCTCGCGAGCAGAGCTTAAAACTGAGTAAATTAAATAAAAAAAAAACTGGTCAAGTGCGAGTCGGACTCGCGTTTCAAGGGTTCCGTACATCTCACAATTTTCGACAAATTTTTTTTGTACGTGTAACATGACGTGAGTGAAACGTCTTGAAAAACCCGAATGAGTCGATCAAGTTTTCAACACATGTAAGATGAAGTTTTCTGGCGTGGTGGCTTATATCTCTGCAAATATGCAAAGTAGCTTAGATAAGAAATTAAATGCCGAACAAGAGTAGGTACAAGTGTCTAAATGCGAAGACTGAAGACCGAGCTCCGCGTAGAGCTGAAAACTCGGAGCGTCCGACGGGTCGCGCTTCCTACAACTTCCGCAAGTGTTTTAAAATCGAAGGCCGAAGAGAGTTAATACCTACAGGGTGGCCAAAAATACGTCCATTCCCGTAGCCAGGGAGGGTTTGGAATTATACTCGTACCTACTGAGCAACATTTACTATGGGACCCAAAATCGCGAAAAAAATGTATTCTCCCATAGAAAACGGACCAGCCAAAACTTATGAAACAGCCAAATTTTTCTTCGCTATTTCGGGGTTGCACGTCGGCAACGGGAATTCACTTACTTTATTTTTTGGCCACCCTGTATAGTGCTTTTTAAAACACGTGACAATACCTAGTAAGTAGTAACCCAATCAATCAGTACTACAAGTACCATTGCGGCTGTGTGCCAGATACAGCCTAGTCGCATTTTTTATCTTCAGTCCGACTCACGCTTGAAGCTAAAGGCACGCCTCTTCGGGAAGCTCCGGATCTTCGGCCTTATGCGGATATCGGCCTAGAGGGCCTTCGCAATAGCTGTCTACATAACGTTTCACTTAAACCATTGCCGCTGTGTCCCTAAAAAAACCTAGACCGCATTTTTGTTCTTAAATCCGACTCACGCTTGACTCTAGATTTCTAATAGGTTTTCCTGTCATCTTTAGGTAAAGGACTATTTTATGTATTTTTTTCAGAATTTTAGACTTAGTAGTTTCGGAGATAGAGGGGGGGGAATGGTCATTTTTTGTCTATTTTCTTGAATAACTTCTAAATTTTTTATCGTAAATTAAAAAAAAAATACAATTGAGATTCTCACAATGAGCTCTTTCGTTTGATATGTAACACGATATAGTTTGCAAAACTTTGATTTTTAATTTTATGGTTTACCCCCCAAAAGTAGCCTTTATGTTTAAAATTTATTTGTTGACGTTACATATCCGTCTTTGGGTCACAGACTTACATATGTGTACCAAATTTCAACTTAATTGGTCCAGTAGTTTTGGAGCAAATTGGCTGTGACAGACGGACGGACAGACAGACGCACGAGTGATCCTATAAGGGTTCCGTTTTTTCCTTTTGAGGTACGGAACCCTAAAGAATTTTTGGCCATTTAATCTGTAAACATGTCTTAAAAAGAATACACTCTTATGATACCGATACAACTATTTGTTTAAGCGCGAGCTATCACAACTTTTCCATTTTGAAAAATTTTCAAAAATTGGCTCAGAAAAAAATGTTTATCGGTTCATAGAATTCGGTTACAAAATTTCACGAGAATCGGTTAAGAATTGCGACCTGTAGAGGAGAACATCCGGACATACAAAACTAAATATCTTAATACCTCCAAAACCAGCGAAATAAATTTTCTGAATTTTTTGACATTTAATCTGTAAACATGTTTCAAAAAGATTACTTTCTTATGATACCGATACGACTATTTGTATAAGCGCGAGCTATCACAACTTTTCAATTTTGAAAAATTTTCAAAATATATCTCGACAAAAAATTTTTATCGGTTCATAGAATTCGGTTACAAAATTTCACGAGAATCGGTTAAGAATTGCGACCTGTAGAGGAGAACATCCGGACATACAAAAGCAAAACGCCCGAGTCAAAACGTAGACCTTCGCTTCGCTTCGGTCAATAAAGACAAAAAACTGTTAATTATGGCACTAGAAACTTCATAACTCCCTAGGGAGAACGCTTTTTCTATAGCTCCCGCTAAACCTGCGTGCAATTCCACATTTACTGAGCGAGTGTGATGAAAAGTAAATTTAAATTGTAACAGACAGTCTTCTAAAACCCGTGAACTACTTTTGCGGACAACTCTAAATTGGATCCGGGAAATGTGGAATCGATCAATAGGTATACTTTATATAGGATTTCTATTTAATTTAACAACTTAAATACCTGTTAAACTATAAATACATTTTACTATTTTTTTACTAGGAACAGAGATACTATTAAGTATTTATAGAATAATTATTTGTGTCCAAAGATATCATCATCAAAAATAAAATCAATATCAAGTAACCCATGAAATATTTATTTATTATAACTCATACATTTTATACATCATGTCTGTCTTGTTACGCAGCATCTACATGAGCGGCACAACGTCTCTGTTATATACAAGTATACACGCTAAAGGTTACACTCCGATTACGACTGCAGCAGTGATGCTGTTGTAGCGTTCCTTTGCACCTTACAGTGGCGGGAGACAGACGATATCACTTACATTTTCCTTGATTAATCGCGTTGTGTTACTGTCGTTGCCGCATTGCTAACTATCGTTCAAACGTTCAACTCCGTCACACATTTTATATGGAAAATTGTCATGCGCGGTTTTCCGCTGCTGCGATTGCAATCTGAATGTGTAACGGCAGTCACGTCCACACGTTATGGCACCAAATTATAAGCAAAGTGATTATGAGCACATTAATATAATCAGAGTTTCATTCGCGAGTTTTACTCTGTCTTTACCGAACGTTATACTTATCAATCTTATAATATCTACTTATCTTTAAATACAGTGTGTGAATTCAATACGGGCGAATATTTGGTTAGCATAGGACCTAAGTATATAAAGATAGATTTTGCTTAGAAATACAAATGAAAATTTTAACCATACAAAATAATTCGGCCCGCAATGTAAGTACCACACAAATTACGGGATACGAGCTTTTTAAAGTAACTATCAACGCTTGTTAGCAGTTATTATTAAAAAGCTCGTATCTCGTAATGTCAAGTCATCTTATGTTTCTTAATGTTTACAGTACATTGCTGCTCGGTAAATTAAGATTTAATTAAGTGTAACTTAAAAAAAACTTCTTAATTAATGATTAGACGGATAAACAGGGTATTTGACCTACTAGTCAAATCAGCTTCTTTTTTCAAACTGTCAAAACGATTTTGCTACTATGGAATTTATATAAAACACTAGCATGTGACGTCACAATCAAATTACACTTTATAGTTTTATACTGCTTAATAATAGAAATTGTGTCTCAAAGTAACTGCTGTCTACGTTGCTCTATTAATCTTCTGGTGCTTTATTTCATGCTCGGTGTAAAATAATTTATTTTAAATACAGTCAAATACCCTATTCTATATCTGGTTTAATTAATTACCCGTAATCCCCTCTAGACCTCAATCACCTCGTACAACTCCTTTGAATCTAATGTCGTCTTTGGTATATAGGTAAAATTGTACGCATCATCCCCGCCTCGGACAAGTTCAACAAGAAAGCTCTTGCCAGGTGACAAATCACTGTTAAGGTGCGGTTTTGTGCACGCCTTTCCGGTTGACACCCAACTCACCACGTTTCCATCATGGTCAAGAAACACAATGTTCTCATCTTTATCAAACACAAAATCCTCTAACGAAGCATTCATATAATCACCATATTTTACCATTTCCTTCGTTTTTCTATCTAATTTATATATAACTCTTGCGGAAACATCTCCAAAATACACATCACCGTATTTACCAATTGACAGAACGTGTCTTTCTTCAGAGATAAGAGTCCATGACTTCTTGTCGTTGATGTCCCAGTTAAACCTGTAAAGTTTGTTAGCAGAAGTAAAGAACCATTCAGTTGCATTTCTTACATTGACCAAATCGGTGACTTTGAAGTTTTCTAAGTTACTGTAACCATGGAAGGACTTTGAAGTCTTGTCGTAGTAAGCACAACTACCATCCTGGTTGATCGTGTACAGAGTGTCTTCATACCGAAGTCTGGCAGGTGATTTATATCCATCAAGATATAAAACTAATTTTTTTTTGTAAGCGCCTTGTTCGTATCCATACGCATATATATAACTATAATATTGTGTCTGACTTGTGTAGAAGTCTTGGGTCTCTTGGTCTACTGTTAAGCCACCTGGATAGTTTGCATCAACGCTTCGCATTTTAGCTTCATCGAGGAAAAATGCTATGGTTTGGTGATCTTTAATTTCGACATAGAGTATGTTGTTGGTGCGGTCGATAGCGAGTTGATTATTAATGTTGAACCCCTCGATCAGGGTTTTCTTGGAGTGGCAGATGCCTTGGATGCACGCATCGCAGTCAGCGCGCGCCGCAGTAAGCGCGCTCACGAATACCAGTAGCATAAACATGATGGTGTCTGTGAACAAAAGGAATGCCTAAATAAGTAGACTTCAAAGTAATGAATGTAATTCAATATCCTTACAGTAGATATAGTTAATAATTAACAAACTTACAAATTTAATATAATATATTAGAATACAAATATAATTGATATGCACTTTGATGGTTTAGATAGGCACATATATGACATATTAAATATACCTATTGTATTTATGTACCTATATAAACACGGAAAGTACTTATCCCATTTTTGGGAAATCGATTCAAAAAGTAAATCCCGCTCTAAACTCTGATGTTTTATGGAAAAACGGAACCACGCTCAAGTCTTTGTAAGTGAGTTTTAAGTTAGGTACTTACTTGAAGACTGAATAACGAAGAGACCGTATCACAAACACCATAAGAACTGCTTACTCATATAAAACTGATAAAAAAGCCGGTTTGAATTATTTACTAAACGGCCACACGTAAAGATTCATAACAGGTAGTTAATAACAGTAAAGTTCCAGCCAATTATTAAAAGAGTAAGTACCTAGGTCGAATAATAAGATGATCAAATTGATGAATAAACAAACAGCTTTATTGGCTTTGAGCCGGCTGACATTATGGCCATTATGACATTTGACTTTAACAACTTTCGCTGTCACTGTCACTGCGCATGATTTCCATTTAGGCCTCATCTTCACGAGCGCTTTTTCACCGCGCGTTAAATCAGAGCTTGAATCTGTCCGCACACTAAACTCAATTTAACGACAAAGGCTTAAAGTCGAAAATCTAACAACGCTTGATAAAAAGCGCCACCGCCATCGTGTGAATAAACACACATGTTTCCATTTGTGTCATTCAAACGCTTTTTAACGCGCGTTGAAAAAGCGGTCTTGAAAATGAGGCCTTTCGTTCAAAAAATGTTCAAAAACCCTAAGCCCCCATACGCACGAGAGCTTTTTCAACGCCCGTTAATAAAGCGTTTGAATGACAAATGGATAATCATGTGTGCATTCGCACACGAAGGCGATTTTTATCCTCCTACCTAAGTCTACAGTTGCTGCCTACAATTTTTTGTACAAATTCCAAAATCCATTTTGAACTTATATTGTGTAACTAAGGGTTCCAATTTAAAAAACAAAACAATTTTTTCTCAGGTCTCAGGGGAGGTTAAGCGTGGGGGCTTTTATCGAACACTGTTCGATTTTCGGCGTTGAGCGTTGGCCGTTAATTGAAATGACCATACGAAACTCCGTGTAGCTGTTCTCACAAGCGTTAAAAAGTGCCGGCGCTGCTGTCAGTTGGTTGTCAAGTGTCAATCTTTGGTGTCAATTGTCATAGCTGTGCTGAAATACTACACATGTTTGTCATGTTTCTAATATGTAGGGGAGAGGGGGGCAGCCTGGTACACTTTTTACATTAATTGTCATAGTTCAAAATATTACCTATTGAAACCAGTTTTAAGCCTCTACACAATAACCTGCGTTATTAACCTATGTAATTACTTCATTTGCGCTTATATAAAGCTAAAGATAATAGTACAAATTAGATTTTTGCAACTCAAGGAATAATGTTCGATACTGCCCCAAGAGTGGGTAGCTTTGAACTTACGTGGGGCAGATTTGAAAAATGGGCTGTAACGACAATAATATCGAGATATACGACCGGTCTGGCCTAGTGGGTAGTGACCCTGCCTATGAAGCCGATGGTCCCGGGTTCGAATCCTGGTAAGGGCATTTATTTGTATGATGATACAGATATTTGTTCCTGAGTCATGGTTGTTTTCTATGTATTTAAGTATTTATATATTACATATATCGTTGTCTGGGTACCCACAACACAAGCCTTCTTGAGCTTACCGTGGGGCTTAGTCAATTTGTGTAAAAATGTCCTATAATATTTATTTATTTATTTATTTATACGCGTTTTTTTTATCTGTACTTCGTACAATTTGTCACTAGAAATAACCGTGTTAACAGTTTACTCGTATAATTTGCAGTTACAACAAAGATGGGGTAGTTTTGTACATTAATGTTTTTTGGAGTGTTCAAAGGTGCCTCAGGGGGGGTACCTTTGAAAAGTATTGAAATCTTACTAAAGCTACCCCCTTGAGGCAGTTTTGCACATACCATTTTTCAAAACTACCCCAATAATGTTTTCATAGCTGATTAAATGAGTAACTATTTATTCTATTTTGGTTCTCTGTAATTCTATTTATTTTTATAATTCCTTACCATTTTTACCTGTTAACAAATAAATCTATAAACTGCAATGTTTTAATTATATATAGAATACTAATTTAATATTTTGTAATATTGTACCTGAATACAAAATTCTAATAAATATTATATTTAACGTGACTAAACGTAATAAGTACTGAACCACTTAATTCATGGAATTTAGGTAAATGCATTACATATTAGCATTTACTAAAATATTATTACGGTTTCAATTTACATAGGTACCTAAATGCCAGCAAATATCGGGGGAGATATGAACATTTCTTATGGCCGGGGTAGTTTTGAACAGACTGCTAATCAAAACTGCCTCCTATTTATTTTTCATAACTACCCCAACAGCTACTTCAAAAAATAAACGTCGTTATTTTGTAGAAACATTGCAAATTTTGATTATTTATCCTTCGTCTCTAAACATAATAGATAATTCTATCTAATAAATTAAGTTTCACTAACCACTTCCTTCAAATACAGCCTGAGAAACCTTACAAATCTGCACAAATACCGATAGCGGGTAGCATCGAAAACAAAATAACCTACTGGTTCGTTCATGTTCTGTCAAACTTCAAATATGTCAGGTGACAGTTGTGTGGGTCGATGTTGCAAGAGCCCAAAATATGGATTTGGATCATTATCGCATCAAAAATACCTTTTAAAACGCATTTGTTCTAAGCTGCCTCCAGTGATAGCTGCCCCCTTCTCCCCTACTACACGTTCAAAAGGCAGGGAGTACGACTCACAAGTGATTTTTAAGCGTTCATATGCAAGGGCCCAACGTTTTCTGTTCTCTTTGACGGCGCAGCAACTAGTATCACTTCCCTCACCTCGCTCTTTTAAAAATGCCATTTGTCAAAAAAGGACAACCATACTGTTGACAAGGTGAACTTCAAATCAAATGTTGCCTTTTTTGATGCGCCCAGGCTGTGTATGTGTGCTTTTTTAGGGATGTGAAAAGTCGATTTTAATCGTGTTATATATCGATAAACGCTACACAGCGGAACGAAATAGCTATTAATTGAAGCTTCAATATCTTCGTTAAACATAAACATACATGAAATGCTAATGAATAATAAATATATTAGAATATAATAAAGTAATTCAATTATTGTGGAACACATATTTTAGTATGTATTTATGTATTTTAATTAAATATCTGAACTTTCCCTTGGTTCCCTTCTGGGGCGTGACGATAAAATTGTGATCTGATAACCACAATAAAGAATAAAAGCGTTTTTGTTCATTTTAGGTATCGTTAAACCTTTTAAGTAAAATTAAAATTGCAAGAAATGCGATAGTTTATCGATATGACTATCGACATGGCTACAGCAAGGTGGGCCACATTGTTAATCGTACACTACACAAAAGTGGCAACAGTGACAACTCGCTGAGACGGGATCGCTATAATATATAGTAAATCTATGTTCATATGAACACAAATATTAGAAACGGTAAAAAAGCGCCAACGTCGGATTTATCGCGACGCTTTTTAAGCTCTCGTGATAATGGGGCCTTAGAAGCGCGTTCGGATTCGCCGTCTTTAAAAATACCTTTTTGAGGTCTTTGAAAACTAGTGTTGCCAGGTTTCAGCTTCTGAAAAAAATAATACGGAAATACCTTGGAAGTAGCTCCATCCAAACAAAAAAAGAATTACTCAAATCGGATCACAGGTGCCGGAGTAATCGCTGAACATACTACATTTAAAAAAATCATCATCATTATCATCAAAACAATCATCATCATCAGGTCTGCTTCATCAAATTGGTGGTTTTCGGGAGAAAATGCTCGAGTTGCTTAAGAAAACGCCCAAATCACCATGCATGTGCCTTTAAAAATTTAGGAGTTCCCTCAATTCCTCATGGATCCCATCATCAGAACAGAACCAAATTAAAATGGGACCAACTCGGAGGTGACTCCTTTCAAACAAAAAAGAATTACTCAAATCGGACTACGGATGTCGGAGTAATCGGTGAACGTACATAGAAAAAAAAAATAAAAAAAATAGCCACAACCGAATACAAAACCTCCTTCTATGAAATTGAAGTCGGTTAAAAAGTAAATTCAAATTGTAACAGACAGTCTTCGAAAAACTCGCGAACTACTTTTGCGGACAACTTTAAATTGGATCCGGGAAATGTGGAATTAAACAATATGCTTTTTATAGGATTTCCATTTAATTTAAATACTTAAATACTTTTTTAAAACTTAAATAAAAACTTGCTCTCTCACTGTTATATTAAATTTTACCTATGTCTATCCTTATTACTCTAGCGGTGAATGTTATTCATTATGGAATAAGCATTATTATGGTTCGATAAGTGCCTCATGAAATGTCCAAGTTTATTTATTAAAAATACCGAAACATATCAAATTGAAAAAATAATTAAAAATTAAATCGCACGCCCCTCCGCTCGGAACCCATCGCGCCACGCTTCCATCAGCGTCAAGGAACACAATGTTCTCGTCTTTATCAAAGACAAAGTCCGCCACCGAACCATCCACATAATCGCCATATTTTTTCAAACCCATTGTGTTTCTATCTAACTTATATATAACTTTTTCTGAAGCATCCCCAAAGTATACGTCGCCATTCCTACCAATGGATAGAACGTGCTTCTTGTCAGAGATAAGATACGAAATTGAATGGTAGTAGTCGATATATCTGTAAAGTTTGTTATCAGAAACAAAGAACCAGTTAGTTATATTCTGTACATTGACCATGTCGGTAACAGTGAAGTTTTCTAAGTTTTCGTAACCATCGAAGGTGTTTGAATTTTCGCTGAAGTACGCAGAGCTGCCATCCTTGTTTATCATGTAGAGGACGTCTTCATAGCGAAGTCTGGCAGGCGTTGTAGGTCGATCAAGTGAAAAAGCTATCTCTTTGGTGTAGCCGCCTCCTTGGTACCTATGTTTGTATATGACACCATCTAAACTTGAGTACAAAACTTGATTCTTTTGATCCACTGCTAACCCTGTTGTTTTTTCATTGTGGACGGTCCTCATCTTGACTTCGTCGAGGAAGATGGCTGTGGTGCGGTAGTCGAGTTGGGCATAGAGGATGTTGTTGGTGCGGTCGATGGCGAGCTGATCAGTTACGTGGAATCCTTCGAGCAGGGTCTTCTTGGTGTAGCAAGCTCCTTGGAAGCATGCATCACAGTCAGCGCGCGCTGACGCTAATGCGCCCACAAATGCCAATAGCTTGAACATGCTAGTATCTGCAAAATTATTAATAAATGGTATTTTTATATCACATCATACACCCAAGTATGTTATAATCTTATAAGAAATAATCAAAACTTTCACAGTAGATACAGTCAACCGTAAAAATATGGGTGCACAAGTCATTTTAAAAATATGTCCCATAGTTCTTATGTCAGCGAATTAAGAACTATGGGACATATTTATGAAGAATTTGGCTACACTCATATTTTTACAGTTGACTGTACCGTAAAGTTACAAGTATGTAAATACGTCAAGTTAGGAAAACTTCTATGTAGATTGGATGCTTTGGTATCATTATAATATATTATTACACCCTAATATCATTTTAACCATTTACCAAAATTCCGAGATCTCAAAACGGAACATTTAGAGTCAAAATGCCCGAATCCTAGAATTTTAACAACAAAGAAAGACGGTGAATTACGATATTCAGGTAATAATAAAACCAAAAAGCTCATCATTCTCATCAAAGTACATTGTGTTCTCATCAGAAAGTGATTTATTTAGTCGTATGGCACAAGTAGGTACATATAATGTAGGCAATAAAACCCAAAGAAAGAAAATAAAAAAAAGAAGAAGAAAAGAAAAAGAGAAAGAAGATAAGAAAGTAATATAGTTGTGTAGTAGAAGTGGTGTTAATCACTTTATTGTACACATAGGTACTCGTACACAACACAAGTTTGCAAAATAAGTACTGTAAGTAATTGAAGTACAAAAGTGAATTTATCCTATAAGGGATAGTATATACCTAATACAAATTTCAAATTCAACAAAGTTTCAAATACATTATTATTATCCAAATATTTATTTGTATACTCACATAATGTTCTCCTCCAATTACGTGTTGGTTGCAACTTGCAAGACACTGCTTCGAACCCGAGATCGGCGAGTGAACAAGTGATTGAGGAGAGATGGACCATCCTATTTATAGGCTCACATGTGCACAATTAGGGGTCATCCATTAATTACGTCACACGTTTAGGGGGAGGGAGGGGGTCAAGAAAATGTGACATATTGTGACATGGGGGAGGGGGGAGACACAAACTTTGTGACGTCACTTTAACTTCATCAGTAACCGAAAATTTATTTAAATTATTTAGTTCGCTGTACATTTAAATAACAAGTTTTTGAAACGAAAATAGGTTTTAATCGTTTCATTTTCTTTCCCAAGCAGTTTTGGGTTATAAAATTACTAATATTTATATCGTCAAAAATATTTTGATAAAATATTAATAATACTTAGGTACTTACTTAATTCGATTTGGCGATTTCGTAGAAAAAATGTGACGTCACACTAGGGGGGGAGGAGTTTGCCAAATGTGACCAAGTGTGACAAGGGGGGGGGGGGTCAAAAAACCAAGAAATTGGTGTGACGTAATTAATGGATGACCCCTTAGGTCTATAATATGCGCAAAAAAATATTATTTTACGTATTCTCTTAGTTGTGGTGCGTGTGCCACGACTAGGGTTACCAGATGACAGGAATTTTCCTGACATGTCAGGAATTTTGGCCTTTTGTCAGGAATGGGGACGGAACACGAAAATGTCAGAATTTTTTTGAATTGATAGAGTTTTATATAAAGTACCGTAAAGTCGGGTTACTTTAAGCCCTGGAGAAAGGGAGAGAGAAACTTTGGCCATTGAGATTTAGGGTAACATTCCATTTCCAACGACAGCTGCACTACTGTCAATTTAACTATGGAAATTGACAATGACAGCGACGTGTTTAGTACCGGTAGTGCAGCTGCGGTGAAAAATTGAATGTTAGGAAAAATATTAGGAAATCAGGAATTTTGTCAGGACATTCAAAATTTGTATCTGGTAACCCTAGCCACGACCGCTGCAGTTTAAGGGGTCCACCGATTACCAGTTTACTGAACGATATCGGCCTGTCAGTAAAACACAAAATTTGATAGCAAAACTGAAAAAAAAAACGTCCGGCGAACTGGTAAACCCCTGGGCCCGTGATGTACCATCAAGTGCACATTTTTTTGGCAACAGTATTTAATTGTTATTAAAATGATAATGTGCGGGTTTGCTTATTATCTTCGTATGTATGTAAACACTTTATAATCATTTGTAATTGTACATAAGACAGATTACACACATGATAAATAAAACTAACTTGTTACAATGTACCAGAGCGAACTTATCGCTATAAGGGATCTGTTCTTGTGTAACCTTTGAGCAATTTAGAGACAAAAGACAAAAATTAACAATATAGACAAATGAATAGGTACTAGGATATGTACAGAAAGTAAATTATGGTTCAATTCTCATCATCATTGTACAGTCACCATCAGATACTCGTATATCGTAGCGGCCAATGTGCTCACAAATATCAGAACACGCCTCTATTGTGAAGGCGCTAGAGTGAGTGTTCAGATATTTTTGAGCACCACGGCCGCTCCAATATATCTGATGGCTACTGTACGTATTTATATTGCGTTGTTAGTTACACTCGTGAGAGATAAGTATGAACTTGGTATCGGACATGATTTACGTCATTGGGAAAACTAAATTCTATTTGTTTTATGACAGCTACCTAGTGCTTATAATACTAATATTTTGGCGACATGACTTATTAGCTTTATTTTTTATTATTATCTACTACTTCACCGCCGTTGCATTTAAGCCGTTCGTTGTTTTCAGAGGAGTGCCACAGGGCTGCGTATTGGCTCCTACCCTGTTTGGTATAACCCTCTCGCTTATTGCACCGCTTTCAGGGTTTGCACGACGAATCGGAAATGTATGGGAAAATCCGCGGTTCCGGATCCAGATCCGGATAATTTCATACATTTCGGATCCGGATTGCAAACCCTACCAACACGGTATCCATCTGCACACGAGGGCCGACGGAAAGATATTTAACATCCCTCTCTTCAAAGCAACCTGATGATGCTGGCAGAATGTGGCGAAAGGAACTCTTCGATTGAAAAATATAGATACATTGAGTTTAGACTCATTTGAAAAATCTTTAGAAATATTTCATAGACATGGAAAGGAGAGAAAGTACAGTAGGCAAATAAAATTGTGCATGAAAAATATTTTTGGCTTTAACTGGCGTGTTAAGTAATTTTAGAAGATATTTCTGATTCGTAGTATGATCCTTTACTTTTGATGCTGACTGTAGAACCAACCATGTAAAACATACAAGTTAGTAACCCATGAAATATCAAAGTTTATTTATTAAAAATAACAAAAAATATCAACTTGAAAAAACAACTACAAATATAAATATCTATTAAGACCTTCAAGAAGTGAACAAATTAATCGCGATGCATGTATCCGTAAAAGTAATAATGGCGGATAATTAACTAAACTTTTGTCATCATTCTGGACTAATCACATAAGACCAGTTATCATTAAATGACGTGGTATCACCTTCTTCTTCATCCATCTTGTACCATTTTTCAGAATCGCTGCTTTGCTCACTTATCTCGTGCCACTCGTTAGAATGGCTGTTTGTGTTGCCTTCAACATCGACAATGATGATATTGCGAGGTGACGTCCTGTAATTGTATTTGTATCGCTGTAGGAAGTCTTTGAGGTCCGAATTAACGCGGTCCGAATCAAAACGGGGTGGCTCAACGCACGGCCCTCCGCTTGGTAGCCATCGCGCCACGCTTCCATCAGCGTCAAGGAACACGATATTCTCGTCTCTATCAAACACAAAGTCCTTCACCGAACCTTCTACATAATCGCCATACTTTATCAAACCCATTGTTCGTCTGTCTAACTTATATATAATTCTCTCGGAAGCATCTCCAAAGTATACGTCCCCATTCCTACCAATGGATAGAACGTGCTTCTTGTCAGATATAAGATGCCATGACATTTGGCCGTATTCGCTATAAATATATCTGTAAAGTTTATCACCAGCAATAAAGAACCAGTTGGTTATGTTTTGTACATTCACCATGTCGGTAACAGCGAAGCTTTCTAAGTTGTCGTAACCGGCGAAGGAGTTTGAACTCTCGCTGAAGTAAGCAGAGCTGCCATCCTCGTCGATCATGTAAAGGACGTCTTCATAGCGAAGTCTGGCAGGCGTTGTAGGTCGATCAAGTGGAAAAGCTGTCTCTTTGGTGTAACCCTCTGCCTGGTATCTATATCTGTATATGACACCATTTAAACTTGAGTACAAGATTTGGTTCTTTTGATCCACTGCTAACCCTGTCGTTTTTTCGTCGTGGACGGTCCTCATCTTGGCTTCATCGAGGAAGATGGCTGTAGTGCGGTAGTCGAGTTGGGCATAGAGGATGTTGTTGGTGCGGTCGATGGCGAGCTGATCAGTTACGTGGAATCCTTCGAGCAGGGTTTTCTTGGTGTGGCAGGCTCCTTGGAAGCATGCATCGCAGTCAGCGCGCGCCGAAGCTAACGCGCCCACAAATGCCAATAGCATCAACATGCTGGTATCTGCAAAGTATTAATAAATAGTACATCCAACACTGATGGGCAACTTATAATCTTATACCTAATAAATAATCAAACCTTTACAGTTACAAGTATGTAAATAAGTACGTCAAGTTAGCAAAACCTACACTTCTATTTATTTATATAGATTATAGTAGACTAGCTGTTGCCCGCGACTTCGTCCGCGTGGACTCTTGAACATTTTACATCTTGTGTACCTATAATTTTCATCGATGCAAACTTTATAATACAAACTTTTATTATAATGTTAATGCCCTTTTACCAGGTTTGAAGTTCCTAACTTGAAAGCTTGAAAAAAAATGTTTGATATTCATACAAACTTTCCACTTCTTTTGCACCACGTTAGGGGATGAATTTTCAAAAACGCTGAAATGAGTTTTCTTGTAATTTAATTTAATACCTTTTTGCAAAGTTTCAAGTTCCTAGCTTAAAATAAAATTTGCACCCCAAGACGAACTTTCATCCCTCTTTTAACCCCCTTAGGGGTAGAATTTCCAAAAACGTTGAAATTATTTTTTTTTGTAATCGGCTATTATGCCTTTCTAAGAAGTTTCAAAGCATTTGTAATGGATTAAAATTTTCAACCCCTTTTTAACCCTGTTAGGGGATGAAGTTTACAAAACGCTAAAATTACTTTTCCTGTCTTCTAATAATATCCCTAAATACAAAGATACAACTCCACCACTCGAAATTTTTTTTGATATCCATACAAACTTTCAACCCCTTTTTCACCACCTTAGGGGATGAATTTTCAAAAACGCTAAATTAGTTTTCTTGTATTTTAATAATATATCTTTTTACGAAGTTTCAAATTCCTAGCTTAAAATAAAACTTTAACCCCATACAAACTTTCATCCCCTTTTTAACCCCCTTAGGGGTTGAATTTCTCAAAATCGCTTCTTATCTCTTGTACACTTTATAAATGCAATCTGGTGTGCAAATTTCGACTTTCTGGCTTTTATAGTTTCGGCTCTGCGTTGATGAATCAGTTAGTCATTCAGGACACTTGCATTTATATTACACCCTAATATCATTTTAGCCATTTACCAAAATTCGGAGATCTCAAAACCATTATGTATTGTGTTGGTAATCACTTTATTGTATACATACACGTACACAACACAGGTTTGCAAAAAAACAATAATTGAAGTACAAAGGCGAACTTATCCCTATAAGGAGTATAAGGTATAGTATAGTATATCTAATAAAAATAAATAAAATTCAACAAAGTTTTAAATACCTACATTATTTTCCAATTATTTATTTGTCTACTCACATTATTTTCTCCTCCAATTACGTTTTGGTTGCAACTTGCAAGACACTGCTTCGAACCCGAGATCGGCGAGTGAACAAGTGTTGAGGAGAGATGGACCATCCTATTTATAGGTTCATATGCATAAGTAGGTCTATAATAGTGCGCAAAAAAATATTATTTTACGTATTCTCTTAGTTGTGGTGCGTGTGCCACGACTAGGGTTACCAGATGACAGGAATTTTCCTGACATGTCAGGAATTTTGGCCTTTTGTCAGGAATGGGGACGGAACACGAAAATGTCAGGATTTTTTTGAATTGATAGACTTTTATATAAAGTACCGTAAAGTCGGGTTACTTTAAGCCCTGGAGAAAGGGAGACAGAAACTTTGGCCATTGAGATTTAGGGTAACATTCCATTTCCAACGACAGCTGCACTACTGTCAATTTAACTATGGAAATTGACAATGACAGCGACGTGTTTAGTACCGGTAGTGCAGCTGCGGTGAAAAATTGAATGTTAGGAAAAATATTAGGAAATCAGGAATTTTGTCAGGACATTCAAAATTTGTATCTGGTAACCCTAGCCACGACCGCTGCAGTTTAAGGGGTCCACCGATTACCAGTTTACTGAACGATATCGGCCTGTCAGTAAAACACAAAATTTGATAGCAAAACTGACAGGCTGATATCGTCCGGCGAACTGGTAAACCCCTGGGCCCGTGATGTACCATCGAGTGCACATTTTTTTGGCAACAGTATTTAATTGTTATTAAAATGATAATGTGCGGGTTTGCTTATTATCTTCGTATGTATGTAAACACTTTATAATCATTTGTAATTGTACATAAGACAGATTACACACATGATAAATAAAACTAACTTGTTACAATGTACCAGGGCGAACTTATCGCTATAAGGGATCTGTTCTTGTGTAACCTTTGAGCAATTTAGAGACAAAAGACAAAAAATAACAATATAGACAAATGAATAGGTACTAGGATATGTACAGAAAGTAAATTATGGTTCAATTCTCATCATCATTGTACAGTCACCATCAGATACTCGTATATCGTAGCGGCCAATGTGCTCACAAATATCAGAACACGCCTCTATTGTGAAGGCGCTAGAGTGAGTGTTCAGATATTTTTGAGCACCACGGCCGCTCCAATATATCTGATGGCTACTGTACGTATTTATATTGCGTTGTTAGTTACACTCGTGAGAGATAAGTATGAACTTGGTATCGGACATGATTTACGTCATTGGGAAAACTAAATTCTATTTGTTTTATGACAGCTACCTAGTGCTTATAATACTAATATTTTGGCGACATGACTTATTAGCTTTATTTTTTATTATTATCTACTACTTCACCGCCGTTGCATTTAAGCCGTTCGTTGTTTTCAGAGGAGTGCCACAGGGCTGCGTATTGGCTCCTACCCTGTTTGGTATAACCCTCTCGCTTATTGCACCGCTTTCAGGGTTTGCACGACGAATCAGAAATTTATGGGAAAATCCGCGGTTCCGGATCCAGATCCGGATAATTTCATACATTTCGGATCCGGATTGCAAACCCTACCAACAGGGTATCCATCTGCACACGAGGGCCGTCGGAAAAACACAATATCTCTCTCTTCAAGGCAACCTGATGATGCAGTCCGAAGGTACCTAGCCAAAGAAACTCTTCGATGGAAAATTTATAGACACATTGAGTTCAGACTCATTTGAAAAATCTCGAGATACATATATTTCATAGACATGCAAAGGAGAGAAAGTACAGTATTAGGCAAATAAAAGTGTGCATCAAAAATATCTTTGGCTTAACTTGTGTTAAGATATTTTAGAAGATACTTTTGCTTCGTAGTATGATCCTTTACTTTTGATGCTGACTGTAGAACCAACCATGTAAAACAAACAAGTTAGTTTACCCATGAAATATCAAAGTTTATTTATTAAAAATGACATACAATATCAACTTGAAAAAAAAAACTACAAATATAAATATCTATTAGGTAAGACCTTCAAGAAGTGAACAAATTAATCGCGATGCATGTATCCCAGAAAGTAATAATGGCGGATAATTAACTAAACATTTGTCATCATTCTGGACTAATCACATAAGACCAGTCATCATTAAATGACGTGGTATCACCTTCTTCTTCTTCTTCACCCATCTTGTACCATTTGTCAGAATCGCCACTTTGTTCACTTATCTCGTGCCACTCGTTTGAATGGCTGTTTGAGTTGCCATCAACATCGACAATGATGATATTGCGAGGTGACGTCCTGTAATTGTATTTGTATCGCTGTAGGAAGTCTTTGAGGTCCGAATTAACGCGGTCCGAATCAAAACGGGGTGGCTCAACGCACGGCCCTCCGCTTGGTAGCCATCGCGCCACGCTTCCATCAGCGTCAAGGAACACGATATTCTCGTCTCTATCAAACACAAAGTCCTTCACCGAACCTTCTACATAATCGCCATACTTTATCAAACCCATTGTTCGTCTGTCTAACTTATATATAATTCTCTCGGAAGCATCTCCAAAGTATACGTCCCCATTCCTACCAATGGATAGAACGTGCTTCTTGTCAGATATAAGATGCCATGACATTTGGCCGTATTCGCTATAAATATATCTGTAAAGTTTATCACCAGCAATAAAGAACCAGTTGCTTATGTTTTGTACATTCACCATGTCGGTTACAGCGAAGCTTTCTAAGTTGTCGTAACCAGCGAAGGAGTTTGAACTCTCGCTGAAGTAAGCAGAGCTGCCATCCTCGTTGATCATGTAAAGGACGTCTTCATAGCGAAGTCTGGCAGGCGTTGTAGGTCGATCAAGTGGAAAAGCTGTCTCTTTGGTGTAACCCTCTGCCTGGTATCTATATCTGTATATGACACCATTTAAACTTGAGTACAAGATTTGGTTCTTTTGATCCACTGCTAACCCTGTCGTTTTTTCGTCGTGGACGGTCCTCATCTTGGCTTCGTCGAGGAAGATGGCTGTGGTGCGGTAGTCTAGTTGGGCATAGAGGATGTTGTTGGTGCGGTCGATGGCGAGCTGGTCGGTTACGCGGAATCCTTCGAGCAGTGTTTTCTTAGTGTGGCAGACTCCTTCGAAGCATGCGTCACAGTCGGCGCGCACTGCAGAGAGCGCGCCTACAAATATCAATAGCAGCAACATGCTGGAATCTGCAAATAAATAAATAAGTAAATAGTACAAATAGACCAGGATCTCTCGAACTGTGTCGTGTGCATAGCTATTAGACAGCAGTTTGACTTTTGATCGTTGTATTGCATCATAACCTCGTAATTCTCGGGTTTTTTGTTTTTATAATAATGGACTTGTTTTGCACTGATAAGGCACCAAAAAAGACATAGTTGTAGGTATAGATAATCTTAAACAGATCGTAAATATCAAATTATACAATTCTAAATAGATTATTTTCCAATTAAATTTTAAAGTGTCTACTCACACTATTTATTGTAGTCCAATCCAAGTATGTTTTTGTTGCAACCACACTTTGCTTTAACCCGAGATCAGCGAGTGATCAAGTGATATGAGGAGAGATGAACCATCTATTTTATAGGTTCTCGATTGCATAGATATAGAGATATACTTACGTATAGTGCGCAAGGAAATCATTCAAGAAGATGTATCGTAGAAATTGGTGAGAAATACAGTGACCAAATATTTAAACGATGGTTAGCATAGCACATAAGAAATATATTGAGATAATTTTTGCTTAGAAATATAATATAAACCATACAAAAAAATTCAGCCCGCAATATTAAAGCAACACATAAGTTACGTTGCGAGATACCAGCTTTTTCAAGTAATCGTCAACGCTTGCTGGCAGTTTTACTATAAAACCGGGCAAGTGCGAGTCGGACTCGCGCACGAAGGGTTCCGTACCATAATACAAAAAAAAAACACAAAAAAATTGCAAAAAAAAAACGGTCACCCGTCCAAGTACTGACCACTCCCGACGTTGCTTAACTTTGGTCAAAAATCACGTTTGTTGTACGGGAGCCCCATTTAAATCTTTATTTTATTCTGTTTTTAGTATTTGTTGTTATAGCGGCAACAGAAATACATCATCTGTGAAAATTTCAACTGTCTAGCTATCACGGTTCGTGAGATACAGCCTGGTGACAGACGGACGGACGGACGGACAGCGAAGTCTTAGTAATAGGGTCCCGTTTTACCCTTTGGGTACGGAACCCTAAAAAAGCTTAATCTCGTATTGCAGTGCAATAAGCTCGGTAAATTTTCTAAGATTCATTACCGGGTCATTAATTAAGTGTCACTTAAAAAAAACTTCTTAATTAATGATTACACGGATAAAATCTATACCTATATAGTTTAATTGATTGTCCGTATTGGATTTATACATTGTATAACCCTAACTCAAATGGGCCAAAAGATTATTTCAAATTTGCTATTTTTTGCCTAATGTTTTTTCCAAATGCCTAATATCATTCAGTAATTAGAAAACAACTTAAATTAGTTAAAGGCAGTTATCAAGGTGGGAAAAGTTGCCATGACTGGCAATGTTGAGCACCGATACCGAATTTATTCCTGCATTGAAAAAGTAAATACCCTGGAGTTAATAACTATAAAGTACTTACTATAAAGTATTTTGCCGACGGTATTTTAATTGTTATTAAAATGATAATGCGCGGGTTTGCTCATTAATCTCATTATCATTATAATATTATTGCGTTTGTAGTTTAACTCATTGAACATAATAATTATGCGTCATTGGAGAAACCGATTTCGATTTGCGTTTAATAATAAGCTGGTGCTTGTCTTGCTACTGTAATAATTATTTTGGCATCATGACATTCATGACTTTGACTTTCCTGCAGTTTGAGAGAGTAAAAAAGTTGTAGAAATTGGGTCTATTTCTCCTGAATAATTTTTCGCCCGGGCCTAATAATTTTTTGGGTCGGGAATAATTTTTTCACCTCAGCAGCTCGAACAAGGGTACTTTGCTTCTTAAAAACAGTGAGCAAAATGCGATTTTGCTCACTGAGTCATTTTGTCTCACTGAGTAAGACAAAATGACATTCAAGTGACCTTTATAGTCAAATGTCATTTCAACATGCGGGGTCTAATACAAGTTCGATATACTTGGGTTCTATTATCTCTGTCCCTCTAGGTATGTTCTCACTGCTTAGGGTGAAAAATTTTGTGTACTAAACGAGATCAAAGTTATTTACATCTCGTGCGCTTTTGAATCCCTTACTATGCTCAAGATTCTAAATTATAGAATCTTTCGCTTGCACGGGACTCAAAATAAGCACTCGAAGAAATATCAAACTTTGATCTCTTGTTGTACAAATAACTATTTGCGGCCGGGGACTTTGCTTTATAAGTGATAGGTACAAGACATTTTTACAGGTACAGCCAGAGACGTGTAAAGTGTCGGCCTAAAAGGGGATCCACACGAGTATTATAACAACAACTTATGTGACCTCAGTGATGATATCAAGTTACCTACCTACTTGAAAGTTCATATAAACAGATAAGACAAACACATGTCACAACAGCGGGATTTCTAATTATTATGCAAAATATTAATATGAGCATTTCCGGGATCCGGGTTTCGACCCTGGTTTTTTATACCACGTCGGTGGCAAATAAGCATATGGCCCGCCTGATGGGAAGCGGTAAGATCGTATGATTGCGTGATGTCACGAAATTATTGCAAAATATTTTGCAAATGCACTTTAATGCACCCAACTAGAATAACATGCATGGTTCATAAGTTGGAGGGCGGGGTAACACCTAGACTCTAGTTTTGGCCTTTCGGAGCGATTATATATTAAAAGTACCTACATACTCACTAACAAATGAAACGGTCTTTGCTCTGAATATTATTATTTGTAAAAAATATATTACCTACTTTCAAAGGACGGACGGACATGACGGACATGACGAAATTATATCTCGTCGGGTGACAAGCAAAAGTCACTAACTAACACCATTGAAATTATTGGACAATAAACCGTGTTACAAGTCCAATAAAGTGCATTGTTACTTAAATTTTTTGATAGTACTTAGTGACTTTTGCTTGTCACCCGACGATCTGTTTTTGTCATTTTGCCAATGGAAGCCTAAAAAGAATAATGGTATCTGCCTATATTGATACTGATCTACTATCTACGATTATCCATATTGTGGACAGATGAGTAGGTAGTTGTATTATTACTCTATATTTGGCTTTTACGGTAATTATTTATTTATTTATTTAAACTTTATTATTGCACAGTAAAAGTTGTATAAAAGGCGAACTTAATGCCAGAAGGCATTCTCTACCAGTTAACCCTTGGGCCAAACACAGAACAAGTAGTAATAGGTGTAAGAAAAATTAAAAGTACGAAAATGTATCTACTAAGCATACATTTAATTAATCGTTAGAAAAAGACGAGTAGTCTATTGCTCGCGCGATATAAGTACTGATGCGGCGCACTCATGCTAAACCTACGGTAAACAATTGATCCGAATTAATTTACTTAAAACTCAATAACTAAATACTTTAATTAAACCAATTTAATCAATTCCGCCTTTTACATCGCTTAAAGGACTCACGCTAGAACGGGCCGGGTCCGGGCCGGAGCTTCCGGCGCTTCGTTTTCTACGGAAAGCACCACGTGATCACCGATGAGCCGTCATAGAAAATGACATGTCGGGCGCCTCGAGCCCGGCCCCGTAGACAACATGCCAATCACTAGGTAACGCTAAACGCAATTGTCACTGTCACCAGTGGGGAGACACTCCTTTTTTTTTTGACGGAGTGGGAATGCATTTAAGCACAGTGTGTGGGACTCGCCGCTCCTTATCCCTCTCTTAGGGGGTCATCCATTAATTACGTCACACGAATTTCTAGGTTTTTTGACACCTCCCCCCCTCCTTGTCACACTTGGTCACATTTGGCAAACCCCTCCCCCCCTAGTGTGACGTCACATTTTTTCTACGAAATCGCCAAATTGAATTAAGTAAGTACCACGTATTATTAATATTTTATCAAAATATTTTTGTCGATATAAATATTAGTAATTTTATAACCCAAAACCGCTTAGGAAAGAAAATTAAACGAATAAAAACGATTATCGTTTTAAAAACTTGTTATTTAAATGTACAACGAATAAAATAATTTAAATAAATTTTCGGTTACTGATGAAATTAAAGTGACGTCACAAAGTTTGTGTCTCCCCCCTCCCCCATGTCACAATATGTCACATTTTCTTGACCCCCTCCCTCCCCCTAAACGTGTGATGTAATTAATGGATGACCCCTAGCGAGAGGGGGGGAGAATTTGGCCCTACCCACTAAACCCACTCCGGCGTTTCACCCTCTTTGCCGTTCGAGAGGGCGCACCGCACTGGGATCGAGGTCATTCCACCACGGCGCCCTCCGGGGGAGACACTCCTGACTTCGGTCGAACTCGGCTCCGTTCGGCTCAGCCTTGCTCCGAGCAATTATTAGGGCTGGCACCACTTGACTTCCTTGTGCGTGCACGACCACAGATAAGATAATCACATGAATTTTGACAACCCGAAAGGGAAACTGCCATATATTAGAAAGGGATAGCATGATTCGACCCTGAATCGCTGTCAAAGTTCGGGTTTGTAGGAAGTGTCCTTTCTGTACGTTAGTACTATTATTTCTTCTGTGCTGTCACACTAATATGGAAGAGTGATAGAGACAAACCGATTCGAATGCGAAGCGCAAGCGATCGTCATCTTGGCTATTCCGCCCGGCCCGGCCCGGCCCGGTCTAGCGTGAGTCATCCCTTATATCAGCGGTTCTCAAACTTTTTTGGTGACGGAACCCTTTTGGAAAGCGAAATATTTGACGGAGCCCCAAATTAAATATATTCGTTCCTCCCTGTCGACCAATATACTTATACAAGAGCTGATTTTTTTCTTATTATTACAAGTATTTTCGCGGAGCCCCAACAGACGCTTTGCGGAACCCTAGGGTTCCGCGGAACACACTTTGAGAATGGCTGCCTTATATGGTCGAGTGTGTGTTTTTCTCAGGATTTAATTAAAAGTATGCATAATTCCGACTTGCTAACACCGTGTTTTCAGATTACCATGGGAGCTCGGCAAATATTTTTCTTCAGTCTCCTTATTTTCTATACGGGAGTGCTCGCAAATTGTGGTCGGTCAGCGAAAAGGAAAATTATGGGAAAGTCAACGTTTAAGCTAGATTAAAATATTGTGTCAAGGGGGAGGCCTATGTTCAGCAGTGGACGTCTTATGGCTGAGATGATGATGATGATGAAAATATTGTATGAGTATGAATTTATTGCCGCTTTTCTAATGAAAGTTTATGTTACTTTGACTGTTCAAACATATAAGACATATTTTTAGAGGTCATTAAGAGATATATATATAGAATACAGTACAGTACTCGTACCTGTTAATGTTAAAAATTATAGAACTATATTTTATGTAATGACCAGGGGCCTGTTCCACCACGCTAACAATTATTGACATTTTACACTGACATGACATGATGTACTTTGCTCGGTACTTACATAACATAATACTGGATGTTTCCTGTAACACGAGCAAATAATTAAACCTGATGATATGACATTTGACGAACAACTTCTAAACATTATGGAATCTTTAGATTTTCACTTTTTCATACAAGTGACAATAGGTAACACAAAAGTTGTTAGTTTATCGAAAAAAAGTAAATGGTACACTGTAACCCCACAGATGTAATAGATAAAATCCCGAATAAATTTAGGTAAGTATATTAAAATTTAAACAAAATACGTATCTAATAATGAAGATAGGTAATCTTATAACTTATAATCTAACCTTCTACACTTTTTTATTATTTCTTGAAGAAGCAAAATATATCTACTTAAGCGGTCTCGGCAAGTAAATTTTATGTGGGATGAGGTAAACCAATCTCGCCGAGTTTATTTAAAGAGTGCCCTTAATAAGTTGTTCGTATTACCTCAGATTTTAAAAATACATTCACTTTATGGGTAGACGTTTAAGCTAACTTTGCGACTTTGACGTGACAAAGTGTGGGGGAGAGCCTTAAAAATGTATAGTGACTAAGCCAAATTTTGTTATAGCCAAGTCTGTGCAGATTTAGCTTGGCCTAACTCAACAAAATTTTGAAAAAAAAATACACAAAATAGTTCTTTACCTATTATATAGATGACAGGAAAACCTATTAGAAATGTGCAGTCAAGCGTGAGTCGGACTTATGTACGGAACCCTAGAAACGCGAGTCCGACTCGCACTTGGCCGGTTTTTTTCAAGTTTGTCGCCTTTTCATATTAACAACATAATTGATTTACCAGACTAGGTACGAATATATAACGATTATAAAAAGATTTTCTCTTCCATTGCCTCGTTCAACCTCTCTGAGCTGGCTAGGTACACTGAGAGAAAAATCATCACCAGGAATTAAAAAAACAGTTCTGTACTGGGGGAAAAAATGAAGTTTTAGTAATAATTATGGACGTTTCACTATTTCTGTAAAGTTTATTTATTTCTACAAACAGCTCAGTAATCCCAAATATAATTTCAACAAACAGATAATAGATATTGCAAGAACTAATAGGAATTGCAAAAGTCAATTTGTTCCTATTAATTAACTCTCCTTGTCCCCGGATTAAGTTTATTTTTGTAATTCTAAGTGTATTTTTGTTGTACTTTTCTCTCAGTGTAATAATCAAAAATTTTAATCCTTTCTACAATGTTTCACATACAGCTTGAAAAGCCGAAATCAATTGGTCGTACTTTTTCCGATCTCCCTCTATTCAGGCGTAACTATATTTCTAATATCGGCTCTCAATCCGGCCTGACTGCAGACTAGCAGTTTTGAAACGACTGGCAACGGCGAGGATGTTTGCCGCTTTCAAATCGAGCGAAAGCAATTTCAATTGCCTTTTTTAACTGGAACTGGAATGAAGAGCGTATGCTGCCGTATTCGAACTTCAAGATATTCACAAGAGACGACACGTACTAGATCCATTCTAGATACGTTATAGTTTAGATATCAACTAGTTCTCTTTTGCAGCGCAATTCGGGCAACCAATGTCACTTTTACGTTAGATAGAGTAAGATATCTATTAGATGTGAATTGGATCTTTAAGACATATCCTGTGGAAATCGTTCAAGAGTAGGTATCTCCAGAATCGCGCAAATGTCAAATTTGACAGATTAGAACTTAAACTTATCGTTATCGTATCTTGGTGATGTCTAAAAGATATCTAATAGATGTCTATTTCAAAATCCGAATCGGGCCCATGATCTATGAACGCGTGAATGTTTGTATTCACGCTTTACAAGAGTTAACAGACATAACGTTAGGCTTAAGACACACTTTGTAAGTTTTACTTATGTAAGTATAGGAACAAAGCTATTTGTTAGAATGAGATAATGATCTTCGTCTCTCATTCTTTAGTATAGCTGTATCCCTACTTACGCTAGTACCTAAACTATATCTTAAGGGGCCCACAGATTATCAGTTGATCGCTGTCAAATTTTTCGTTTAAATGACAGGCTGATATCGTCCGGCGAACTGGTAATCAGTGGGCCCCTTTAGGCCTTAGGTATCTCTCTCTCTTTGGTCGGTCCCTCATGTCTGAGGATCGTGGTCAGTATCAGGGTTACATCTGGAGCGGATGATCTGTCTCCACCGGTTTCTGTCCAATGCGTCTCTGACGACCGTGTAGAAAGCAGAGGATGACGAGTCTTTAACTTGATCGGTCCATTTTATTGGTGAATGACCGCGTGATCTCCTGCCTTCGGTGTGTCCAATCACAATCAGTTTTTCCAAACTTTCGTCTAGGTCTTAGGTATAGGGAGCTGCAATTATGAATTTATTTATAATGTGTCCAACTGTCCATGCAATTTATATTAGATTGCTCTAAAAGTCTTGATTCAAAAACCTCGGAAAAATATTCGAGTACGTTTTTAAGGAAAAATTACAGTCCCATATTTTTTTTATGAAGAAATAATAATAGCATAAGTGAATATACCCGTGATGCGATAAAATGTACTGTATTTATAAATTACTTTCATTAAGTGACTGTCAACAAAGTAAGAGCGTGTGCAGAACGTTTTGACTAATTAATTTGTTTAACAACTTTTTGCTACTAATTGATCTAATTTAATGTAAAACAAAATCTACTTCACGTATCAGAGATTTGCAACTTTGTCGACGCCCATAGCCAATAGCTCTAAAAAATAAGTAAAGAAGCCATGTCTTAGTTGGCAAGTTAGATTGACTTTGAAAGTTTGTGCTACTCTCAAATTAATCCTGTGAAGCTTAGAGCAGCATGAATCCTGGGAAGAAAGCCCATTGAAGAAAAAATGAGGAAAACTTTTGATCTTTTTTGTTTAAACTTATACCATAACGATATTTCCAAGGTTGTATATAGGTATATTATATGGAAAAAAAACCGGGCAAGTGCGAATCGGACTCGCGCACGAAGGGTTCCGTACCATAATGCAAAAAAAAAATGCAAAGAAAAACGGTCACCCATCCAAGACAAGACAAGACAAGACAAGACAAATTATTTATTTGTAAACATAGGTAACAATGTTGGATAGGTACAAAAAGTATTTGAGAACGCTATGTTTCGCCGACAGGCATACAAATTCGAAATTAGGTATACACATACCAATTAAATTACATTATTACAAGGAAATATACTTAACTAAAGAAATTAATCAATTATACAATAACTTAATCATAATTGCGCGTATTACAAACTCATAATTATTTATTAAAATCTATTCATATTTTTATGTCAATAAGTCATGCATATATACAATACTTATATTCACTAATTACTTACAAGCTAATTTAAAGTGTCACCAAGAAACTCTGGCAACGAATAATAGCACTTAGAAATTAATAAATTATTCAAGTCATTTTTAAACAAGTGCAATGGTTTCATTCTTAGAGCTATAGGAATTTTGTTAAAGATCTTGCTCGCCAGACAAAACACACTTTTCCGCATTAATGCAGTACGAGAAAATACTGTACAAAGGTACAGCACGGTAGGTATCTCTGTTAAATATCTGTGACACTTGTTTAAATAAATGCAGATTTATTTTTACAAAAACAGCAGTTTCAAATATGAAGAGGCACGGTAGAGTCAACAGATTAAGTTTTTTAAAATACGGAACACAGCTATCCAATTGATGCAGACCACACATTGACCTTATACATCGTTTTTGTGCTTTGAATACGATCTCCCTGTTGGTTGAATTCCCCCAATATATAAGACCATAGCGGAGGGTTGACCCAACGTAACCATGATATGCGGCAATTACTGCTTCAATGTTTACTATCTTCGATAATCTGTAAAGAGCGTATGCATATTTACTTAGCTTTGTACAAATTTCCTCCGTATGTGGTTTCCAAGACAACTTGCTATCAATAGTTAGTCCCAAAAATTTAGTTTCTTCAACCGGTTCTATAGTAAGTCCTTGATAATTACAATTTATAGGCAACATGGGTGTGTTTTGTCGAAAGTGCATTATTTTAGTTTTATTAATATTTATTGTCAGATTATTTACATTAAGCCATCTTATTATATCATTTATAGTATCATTAATTTCTATTTCATAACTATTAATATTTTTACATTCAATTATAACTGTACTGTCGTCCGCAAATAAGACCATAGGGTGCTTGACATGTTTAGGGAGATCGTTGATGTAGAGTAGAAATAACAGTGGCCCTAATACGCTACCTACCAAGTACTGACCACGCCCGACGTTGCTTAACTTTGGTGAAAAATCACGTTTGTTGTATGGGAGCCCAATATAAATCTTTATTTTATTCTGTTTTTAGTATTTGTTGTATCATCATCTGTGAAAATTTCAACTGTCTAGCTATCACGGTTCGTGAGATACAGCCTGGTGACAGACAGACGGACGGACGGACGGACGGACGGACGGACGGACGGACGGACGGACGGACGGCCGAACGGACGAACGGACGGACGGACGGACAGCGAAGTCTTAGTAATAGGGTCCCGTTTAACCCTTTGGGTACGGAACCCTAAAAACTATGATTAAAAGGATTACTCACGCTAGACCGGGCCGTGCCCGGGTCGGGGCGTCCGACAGTAATTTCTATGACGGCCGATCGTGAACATGTGGTGCTTTCCATAGAAAACGAAGCTCTGAAAGCACGGCCTGGTCTAACGTGAGTCATCCTTTATCCGTTGTATCTATTTTGAGATAAATTTAGTTCTTCATCTTGTTTTCAGCTATAAAAGCCCAACGAACGGTTATTTCACCTCTGCATCGTACCATTCACCGTCTTGCGATAAATTACCGAGGTTCAACTTTGACCCTTGTATTTTGTTTTTCGCGGACCTAGGGCCTCATTCGCAAATGTAGATTTTTAGTCTCAAAATTATATCGAAAACGTATTGATTCAGCGTTGAAGAACTCGTACAAACAGCAACATTCCTAACTGTAAGTACTCCACCAATGTCCAGAACAGTGTGGGCGATGGTACCTACCGTCGAATAAAAAATATTCTATAGTATTTAATTTATACAATATTAAGTAAGTAATACTAATAGATCATGCAATAAACCGAAAAAAACTAATAATAGGTACTAATAGAATAATTCATTCGGATGTAAATGTAATTTCAGGATTGCTGGCAATAAAAAATTTTACACCCACAAGATGGACAGACGACCTTGTTAAGGTCGCCGGAGGACGCTGGATGCGGGTCGCTTCCAACCGGTACGAATGGAGGTCCAAGGGGGAGGCCTATGTCAGCAGTGGACGTCTTATGGCTGAGATGATGAAAAATTTCACCTATTTTGGGTGGCGGTTGTTCTTTTTATGCATATTTTTCTATACATACCTATCATATATGTACTTTAGATTTCAGATTACCAAAATAATTACAATTGCACGCGCGACGCATAAATTCATTTTAAGTCGTTATTACATTGCATTTTTTTTTAAATGTCTGAATATAGCCCAAGCAATTAGTATCACAGAGCAATCAACGAAACTATACGACTCAAGTCGAATTATTCTTCGGACTTGTTAATTAGAAACAGTTAAGCTCGTTGGGAAATTCCATTACAGCCTTACTAAAGTTCATCTTGTCGAAAATTAAGATTTTCCGTCAAATGGCCGATTAGCATGCAAATTGCATATTAATTCTAGGTAAACGGTCGGTCATGGATTAAGTCTTGAGGATCAAAGCACATTCTTGGTGATTAATAAGGGATTTGCTTCAGAGTTACTTACGTCACTTGAATGTAGGTATGTATTCTAGTTCATACTTTTGTCACATACCTATTAGGTAAACGTACTGGCGCTCGACGCGGTCCCAGTACATGTCATCTTGAAACTTAAGTCATTGTCAATAAACGTGACAGCAAGGTGTCATCTATTAGGCATTAGCATGTCGAGCACTAGTACGTTTACCTTAGATCCCTCTTACTTACCACGTTATAATCTCCAGAGAAATCGCATTTTACCATTTGACTGGTAGGAAAATATTGGAAGCAATATGAGCTCATTTTTAAGCTTTTACCTAAAGGGACTTAGTACAATCAGCAATTGTCTGCCTCACAGTAGCTTTGAAAATATCTTAAAACAAATTTTAAATGACAGTAATATTAATTCTAAGACAACACTGCTTATTCTTATGGGGAATAGGGGTAATGTGAACAAAAATAATTTAATTAAATACTTTGAACAGTTAAACTCGCTTGCAGTGCATGAAATTATTTTTTTCACATTCCCCTATTGTGAGCAAATGTCAGAGGCAGAAAATACCACTAGACATAAGTTAAATATATCTCTATATAATCTTTGTACATATAGTAGTAAGTTTAGCATAATTGACACTAACAATTTTGTTAGTAAATACCATATGCCTATGGTGTTTTTGACTAAAGGCAAGTGTTGCCTTTCAAATTATTATAAAAGACAAATAGCTTTATCGCTATCCTATTTACTTGACATTTCTGCCAAGAATTTGGCAGACAATTCTGCTCCTATTGAGCAGTCCAGTATGAACTTGGAATTGGTTCCAGTCATAACCAATGATTTAATAGATTTAAACTAGCTGTTAAGACAAAAGATTCTGTCTCTGGCAATTTAGTTTTAAATAAATATAATGAAAAATACTGCAAACATGGAAAGTATATCCACCTGGTGCATCAAAATATTCAATGTATTAGAGGAAAAAATTTGCAGATTGAACTTTTTTTGAATGATTTTAATATTGATATTTTATGTCTTACTGAACATTGGTTACATAATAATGAATTAATGCCCCAATTTAATAATCACCAGGCGGGAAGTTCGTTCACCAGACTTAGTTCCATACATGGTGGGTCATTAATTATATTAAATAGTCAGTTAAAATTTAAGGAACGTAAGGACATTGTATCCATGTCTGTTGAACGGACTATAGAACTAAGTGCAGTTGAATTAGAGCAATTTATTGTTGTCTGTGTGTATAGGCCGCCATTAAGTAATTTTGAATTATTTGAAAACATAATGGAATCTGCCCTACGTAAAATATCATCTTCTAGTAAGAAATTGCTTATATGCGGCGACTTTAATGTAAATATTATGGAAAATTCAACAATGTCTTGTAGATTATTGAATCTTTTTAAATCTTGTAATCTCAACCACATGTTTATGGAGCCCACTAGAGTGACTGCTACTAGTGCAACCTGTATAGATAATATTTTCACAGATATTTTTCCTATTGCTAAAAAAGTTATCAGCAATTTAGAATCTGACCACTTAGGTCAATTAATGGTATTTGAGGCATTTAGGAAAAATACCATGAGAAAACAAATAACTTTTGTACCAGTAACCTCGGACCGCGTGGAAAGAATGAAGCTAAGTTTAGTTCAGGCGCTACCCTTTTTGTCTTCCGATATGAGTCCTAATAGTATGTATAATTCATTCTTTCACACTTTTATGAATCATTATAATGCGATATTCACCTCAAAATCGGTCGTAGTTAGTGGTGCATCAGTTTTTAGTGAGTGGGCTACTGCGGACTTACATCAAAGAAGACGTGAACTGTATGCCTTATATGAGGAACGGCGGTTTAATCAGAGTGATGAATTTAAAGAACATGTGAAGGCGTATTCGAAGAAGTTTAAAGTAGATTGTCATATAGCTAAGCGAAATTATCTAAGTCAGAAAATAAAAAGTAGTTCAGACATTATTAAAGCAACCTGGAAAGTAATAAATGTGGAGACTGGTCGTTCGAAACACACAATTAAAGAACTTAAACTAAACATTGATAACAAAATTATAGATTCTAATTTAGAAGTAGCTACAGAATTTGAAAAATTTTTCACCGAGGTACCAGTATCTACAACTAAGGATTTAAATTCATCACCCTCATCTGCTGTTACATTATTAAAAGATAACGCTCCAGAGTGTTGTGGAGACCTTCATTTTGAACATGTTTGTACCTCAGATGTAATAAAGGCGTTTAAATCAATTAATGTCAAAAAAACTAGTGACCTCTGGGGAGTCTCTGTCCATGCTGTCAAATCCTTAGTAGAAATTGTAGCGCCTGACTTGGTAGTTATATTTAACAACAGTGTTGATTGCGGCGAGTTTCCTGATCTAATGAAACATAGTAAAGTAATTCCTTTATTTAAATCTGGTAGCAGCTCTGACCCCACTAACTTTAGACCGATATCTGTGCTACCAACATTTAGCAAGATTTTTGAAAAATTAGTTCTTTCTCAATTAGTACGACATTTTAACGTTAATAATTTGATGCATAATAAGCAGTTTGGTTTTACACGGGGTCGCTCAACAACCGATGCTGGTGTTGAGCTAATTAAGCATATTTTCGATGCCTGGGAGGAGTCACGAGATGCTTTAGGTGTCTTCTGTGATTTATCTAAGGCCTTCGACTGTGTTTGTCATGAAACATTAATCAGGAAACTTCATTATTACGGCGTTAGAGGATCGGCACTGAATTTACTTAAGTCCTACTTAAATGGTAGAATACAAAGGGTCGATGTGAATGGACAGCGATCACCTGGGTCATTGGTCTCTATGGGTGTACCACAGGGGTCAATTTTGGGGCCTTTCCTGTTCCTTATCTACATAAATGACTTGCCATTCCTTGTTAAGACCAACCATGATATAGTATTGTTTGCAGACGACACCTCACTTATTTTCAAAGTCAAACGACAGCAACAAGCTTACAATGATGTAAACAATGCTATTTCAAAAGTAGTAAATTGGTTCAATGTTAATAATTTAATGTTAAATGAGAAAAAAACTAAATGTATTAAGTTTGTCACTAGTAGTAACGTAAGGCATGTGCAAGCAAGTGTCATTGTGAAGGATGAGGAATTGGAATTAGTTGATAGTACAGTTTTTCTTGGTATAACTTTAGATTCTAAACTCCAGTGGGGTCCCCATATTGCTACTCTTTCGAATAGACTGAGCTCTGCAGCTTTTGCAGTGAGCAAAATCCGTCAGTTAACTGATGTGAAAACAGCTCGATTAGTATATTTTAGTTACTTCCATAGCATTATGGCATATGGTATTTTACTGTGGGGCGGTGCTTCAGAGATAAATACCATTTTTGTTCTGCAGAAGAGGGCTATTCGAGCAATATACAAAATGAACCATAGAGACTCACTTAGAGATAAATTTAAGGAAATTGACATAATGACAGTGCACTGTCAATACATTTATGAGAATATTCTGTATGTACATAAAAATATTGTAAATTTTAGGAAAAATTGTGAAATCCATAATATTAATACTAGAAATAAACATAAGTTCGCAGTGCCCTTCACTCGGCTCCATAAAATTAAAAAATCATTCATGGGTAATTGTGTAAGATTTTATAATAAACTTCCAAACCATATTACTGAATTATCTATTAATAAATTTAAGAATTATGTAAAGCGTAAACTTATTTCCAAAGCTTATTATACCACACAGGACTACATGAATGATAATAGAACGTGGGATTAATTGTTATTCGAAATGATTATTTATTTATTAGGTATATTTGATTATTGATGAGGAAATGGATATTCCGATGTAATATTATCTACTTGTTTGTTACTTATGCTTTTTTTTGACATTTAGATTTTATTCTAGAAATTCTAGACTAGTATTTTTTATACAATTTTTTTTTAAATGTTTGACGATCCTTTTGTGAAATTCTTAGTGTTAAATTTGACATGTAAATCGGAATTTAAAAACAATGATGTCGGAATACCACAGGGTTCGATTCTGGGCCCTGTGTTATTCCTGATATACGTTAACGATTTACCATCAAATATTCCAGACTTTGCACAAGTCACTCTATTTGCTGACGACACTCACGTGGGAGTGAGGCACGCGAAAGTCAACTTAATGGAGGAAGAGCTGATACAAATCCAACGTAGCCTACAGAACTGGTTCCAGGCAAACGGGATAGTACTGAATACCGACAAGACCATAAATGTTAAATATAGAACAAATTCTCGAATAGACAAAAACCCATCTACTCTTAAGTATCAAGATTGCAATAAGTTTTTAGGATATATAATAGATAATAAATTAACACATAAAGATCACATACAGAAACTTTGTAGCAAACTCTCTTCGGCAAATTTTGCGTTACTTAAACTCAAACCTCTAATAAATTCAGGAACTTTAAAGATGGTCTACTATGCGTATATTCAATCCTTACTAAATTACGCAATAACTATATGGGGCAATGCATCGGATATTCAAAAAGTACTAGTACTACAGAAGCGTTCGATGAGGATCATGTGCGGTGTCAACCGACGGGACTCAGCCAAACCTCTCTTTGGAAAACTAGGCATAATGACGGTAATCTCGTTATTTATCTATAATTCCTTGCTAGAAATTCACAAACAAGCGGACTCTCTTCTAAAATTATCTGATATACACAATTATAACACGCGATCCAAGCACAAATTGCTTTTACCAAAGGTGCGGCTTAAAAAATGTCAAAAACAGGGTGTTTACTTAAAGATCAAAATGTTCAATAAACTGCCATTGGAAATAACTAACCTGCCAATACATAGTTTTAGAAATAAAATATCTAATTATTTCAGGAAGCGTGCCTTCTACTCTGTGACCGAATATTTAAACTGTAATATTGACATGAATAACTTTGCATAATGTTAAATAGGCTATTGAAGGGAAATTTTATAATTATTTTGATTAACAACAATTGCTTTTATATTAATTTCTATTTATTGTAATGTATTGTACTTAATTTAAGTATTCGATTGCCTGTAACGACATACCATGTAATGCACATATTACTTTATGGTGAATAAATGAAAATGAAAAATGAAAAAAAATGTATAATAATCCAATTTTATTATGGAATAATATTAACCTCAATAAATTGCTCTGATAATTAGTTTAAGATTAATTACGATTCATAAGAGCTTGTTGCTAGGCCTACATGAATAAAGTATATTTTGATTTAAAAAAAAAAAAAAATATTATTAAGTAACGGCTCGATTCTGAAAATGTATTAGATCTCTACTACCTAGACCTCAACAAGTTACGATATGTATAATTTAAAGATATTTGTAAGATAGATATGTCAAATTTGACGTTTCCGCGATTCTGGAGGTCCTCTTGAACGATTTCGACATGATAGATATGTCAAATTTGACGTTTCCGCGATTCTGGAGGTCCTCTTGAACGATTTCGACAAGTTATGACTTAGATATCCAAGTCATATCTAGTCGATATCTAATGTAAATCTAGTTGATCTCTATATCGTTTCTAGATCTTGTGATTATCTCGTTTCCCGAATACGCGTGTAAGTATGTGGAATAATATCCAATGCTAGTTTCTTAGAAAAACGAAATAAACAAATTATAATATCTATATATATCTATTAATATCTATATATCTATTTATATTATATGTTGAGTATTTATTTATTTTTATTTATACCTATATATATTATATGTATATGTACTCTTGTATTGTTATATTTCTATTTATGTATATTTGGAGTAATGTGTATTCAAAACGTGCATTTTATTTATTTTAGGGATTGTACACTTTTGCTTTTGTTTGTCATTCATCGTTACTTCTGTTCTACTCATTTCCTCAAAGGTTAACTGGAAGAGATCCCATTCAGGGATAAGTTCGCCTTTGTTGTATTTAATTGACTCTGTAACTGTGTTTCTCGTGTTTATATTTCTATGTACAATAAAGTAAATACATACATACATACATACATACATATAATAATATAGTAATCTACCTATATATGTAAACTCTATCTTCTGTTGAGGGTCCTAATAAACAAATAAATAAACAAAAAATAACACGAAATCATACACACAAATACCAAACTCATTCGAAGTTAACTCATGCCTACAACTTACAATACATAGTCCCTAATATTTCTCTCTGTATATTAATATTATCTACCTACAGATATTACAATCCTCTTAAGCGTGTAACATCCCCATATCTCGAGATTCAGTCACCTAGATTACTGTAACAAGGTTATAACTTGAGGTCTCGCATCCGCTTTGTGGCAGAATGCACTCAATCTCGCCGAAGTACCTTGTCAAAGTAACGTTATTCAGACTAATTTGCCGTGTTACGAGTTGAAGATTGTGAAGTCCTTTATTAGATGTTGGATCTTGTGTAGTTATTATTGGACACAGTGTCTGTGGCTTTTGAATTAGATCTCTTAATAGTAGTGTGTATAATAAAGTTATCTTAAGTTAATGTTGAAGTTTAATCGCTATCCAAAGAAAAATATCGTCTCTTAAAAATACATTATTCATAAAATAGGATTATAAAAATATTATGAACCTACATATATTTTTATATCTTTTTAAAAGCTTTTTAGGGTTCCGTACCCAAAGGGTAAAACGGGACCCTATTACTAAGACTTCGCTGTCCGTCCGTCTGTCCGTCTGTCTGTCACCAGGCTGTATCTCACGAACCGTGATAGACAGTTGAAATTTTCACAGATGATGTATACTATAACAACAAATACTAAAAACAGAATAAAATAAAGATTTAAGTGGGGCTCCCATACAGCAAACGTGATTTTTGACCAAAGTTAAGCAACGTCGGGCGTGGTCAGTACTTGGATGGGTGACCGTTTTCTTTTTGCATTTATTTCCGTTTTTTTTTTGCTTTATGGTACGGAACCCTTCGTGCGCGAGTCCGACTCGCACTTGCCCGGTTTTTATACGATAGACGCAAGTTTTAGCATAACATCAAAGAAATATATACTAGTAAATAAATACGAGTATGTACCTACGCAAGAGAGACAGGCATGAATACGTAAAATACATTATTTATTTATTTATATACTTATTGCTCTAATCTAAACGATAGGGGAGACCGAGGTGAGTTGTTACAGGGGAGAGTTGTGACATCGTCGATTTTTGGAATCTATTAACTAGAAACTAGGTCGCAACAGTGTGCGTTTGTTAGCTCGTAACTTGCACTAACAAACGCGCGCTATTGCGACCTAGTTTCTAGTTAATAGATTCCAAAAAATCGACGATGTCACAACTCTCCTCTGTCACAACTCACCTCGGTCTCCCCCACCTGCGTGGCAAGCGGCATGCGATATCTCAGAAATTGAGAAAAATGTGTGTATTAGCATTAATTTTGCAAATGAAGAGTTATGCTCTTATGGCAGACTAAGCCACGCACAGGATTATCGCGAAGCCGTGGACTAGGGTTGTCACTTACATGTGAAGCGTGTGATTTGTATATGTATTTTTATTTTAGTACTACACTTGTGTTACCTACATCCTACATGTACTTTCAATAAAAGTTGGAAACATAATTTAAGCATTCGTTTTAGTTTTACTTTAAAAAACCGGCCAAGTGCGAGTCGGACTCGCGTTTTAAGGGTTCCGTACATTAAAGGATGACTCACGTTAGACCGGGCCGTGTCCGGGCCGGAGCTTCCGACGCTTACTTTTCTATATGACATGACAGGCGATCACGTGATGCTTTCCATAGAAAACGATGTGCCAGAAGGACCGGCCCGGACACGACCCGGTCTAACGTGAGTCATTCTTAAGTCTGAGTTACGCTTGACTGAACATTTCTAATAAGTTTTCCTGTCATCTATAGGTAAAGAACTATTTCGTGCATTTTGTCAAAATTTTAGACCCAGTAGTTTCGGAGATAAAGGGGGGAATGGTCATTTGTTGGCTATTTTCTTAAATAACTTCGAACCTATGTATTTTAAAATTATAAAAAAAATATGTCCATCTTTGGGTCACTAATTTACATAATTATGTGTACCAAATTTCAAATTAATTGGCCCAGTAGTTTCCGAGAAAATAGGCTGTGACAGACGGACAGACAGACAGACGCACGAGTGATCCTATAAGGGTTCCGTATTATTCCTTTTGAGGTACGGAACCCTAAAATTTGAAAAAATTCTATTTAATTTAATCAATATCACGATCAGCAAATAGGTTCACGATGACGCGCCGCACACGGCAGGCGTGGCATTATCAAAAAATTTAACATCAAAAGACAATTTTCTGCCTTACAACTAGTCTTACAACAATCAATGCTCCCAGATTTCCAGAGCATGCCATGTATTGTTCGACACAGTGGCAACTCAAACTTTGAGACAAGTAGCTACGAGTACAAATTTTGTACTCGAAAAGTGACAACCCTACCTGGTCTAGTCGTTTTCTCATTGTTACACCGTCACATTAGTCACGACGTTACGTGACGCTGCGTCATAGACGACACCTGAATTAAGCTGTCGGCACTGGATTAAAGTGTTACTAATTATGAGATAGAACAACCTAATAGGCACGTAGTTCTAAAATTAAAATTACCTGTTACCAACTCTGGTGTGGCCTGTAATACGAGCAAAAAATTAAACTATAGGCTGTACAGTCAAGGAATTTAAATTCCGACCCATTTCGTACTTTGTCACAGTGACAACCGTATGAGGTCTCTAGCGGCTTTCATATTGATTGTCACTGTGACAAAGTACGAAATGGGTCGGAATTTAAATTCCTTGACTGTACTTCCTCATACTGACCAACATTTGTTCAGCAACTTTTAAAAATAACTTGTGGTTTGATTTTTAATACACTTTAAAGTTTATTCTAAGACGCAATGTATTGCGAATTTTGTTATGTTTAAGGCGTGACAAACAACGTCAATCACAATGATATGGTTATGGCGTGGCGATGGCGTCCATTGAAGATAATATTTATACCAATCCAAAGGGGACACTAGGCCTTATTGGGATTAGTCCGGTTTCCTCATAATGTTTTCCGATTTAAAAATATGTTAAATAACTAACAGTTACTAACTAGTTAAATTTCACTAAATCAAAGAATCCGTTACTTAGCAGCTATTTTGTACTGTATTTTTTCAGCCCTTGGCCATATTCTGCGAGGTGGGGCCAACCACAAAGTCAAGCAATAGATTTTATTATAATATTTACAATACATAATTATAATAAAAATAGGCGCCTTCAACGCCTGGGTAATGCCCCTACTCACATACTCCTTTGGCATACTAAGGTGGACTCAGACCGAGCTGGACGCCCTGGATCGCAGGGTCCGATCACTGCTCACCACACATCGCATGCTACACCCACGCTCGTCAGTTATGAGATTGTACATCCCACGGAAGTGTGGAGGCCGAGGCTTCCTAAACGCCAAGGATCTCCACAACCGCGAGGTGTACAATCTCAGGAACTATTTCCTTAACAACGAGTGTGGGATGCATCGTGATGTGGTGGCAGTAGATAGGAACCTCACGCCGCTTTCCTTGGCAAACGAGAACTGGCGCAAACCTGTGGTACTAAGTACTGCGGATCGCAAGGCGGCATGGGAGAGTAAGGTGCTACACGGGCGGTTCTACAAGGCCCTCACGGGACCCGATGTGGACCTGCTCGCGTCGGTGAACTGGTTACAATTCGGGGACCTCTTCGGAGAAACCGAGGGTTTTGCCTGTGCAATTGCAGATGAAGTGATGATGACGAACAACTATCGGAAATATATCCTGAAGGACGGTACGGTCGACATTTGTCGGGCATGCCGCCGTCCCGGAGAGTCACTCAGGCATATCATTTCCGGTTGTTCTCATCTTGCTAACGGCGAGTACTTGCACAGACATAATCTCGTAGCCAGGATTATTCACCAGCAACTTGCCCTTCTATATGGCCTTGTGGACCGCGAAGTACCGTACTACAAGTACACACCTGCGCCTGTTCTCGAGAATGGTCGTGCCACGCTCTATTGGGATCGATCTATCATCACTGACAGGACTATTGTAGCCAATAAGCCTGATATTGTGATAATAGATCGACCGCAACGTCGGGCCGTGCTCGTTGACATCACCATCCCCCATGATGAGAATCTCGTGAAGGCCGAGAAGGACAAGTCCAGTAAGTACCTAGACTTGGCTCACGAGATAACCGCCATGTGGGATGTTGATTCGACGATCATTGTCCCGATAGTCGTTTCAGTGAACGGTTTAATAGCGAAGAGTCTCGACCAACATCTCGAGAGACTCTCGCTAGGTGGTTGGATCAAGGGACAGATGCAGAAGGCGGTGATCTTGGACACGGCGCGGATAGTACGTCGGTTCCTCTCTCTGCAGCCCTGACCACCGGTAGCTTGGGCCTTGCCTCGCTGCTGGCGGCACCCTAGGTTAGGTTTTTTATAATGTGTTTATATGTATTTTTTATTGTTTTGTAAGTGTTTTTATATTTTACTTTTATATTCATATTATAAAAACCCTAGCCTAAGAGAAATGATGAATAAAGAAAAAATAAAAATAAAAAATTAAATAAAAATAGTTTATTTACCAGAAAGAATACATATGGTCTACTTAACCTATGACCGCCACACTAGGCTAGGCCTGTCTCGTGGAGCCAGTTTAAACAATTCCAATTTTCAATAGCTTAAATATCTTCCTACGCTGAAGTTTTGGATTTGTACTAAGTAATACATATAGCTTAAAGTATTAAATAAAAATAAAAAGGCTTAATCTATACAAGAGAAAAAAGAAACATAGTTTAGGTCTAGTAAAAATTGACACCTATGCTTATTATTACCATATTACTAATTGTAGACGGCAATTATGGTCCTGATTTCCCGCACTTGTGCGGGAAAGTGTACTTTCCGTGCGTACGTCTAAAGTTTCAAGGACCATAATTATGAACTGTAAAATGTTGTACGATACACGTGCGAATAAGTAATTCACATCTCGTGTCGATTTAAAACACTCCCTCCGGTCGTATTTTAATTTATCGCCAGTTGTTTTGAATTTTTTTTCCGCGCTTGTATCGTGAATTAGTTCGCTGCCTTTTTCGAAAAACCGTATCTCAATAATGCATAGGTAGCAAGCACATTAATAAGCACAATTTAAAACGGTTAGGTTTGACAATTCTATCACCATTTTGTTCACACAAATGCCTCAAAAGTACATTTACATTCATTTTATATTCCGTGGCAAATGTTGCAATATTCCTTGCACCAGCAAATCTTCTAGCAAAACTTACACCTGAGACATGGGAACGTAACTTTCCCGACGTCGTATCTCGTCCGCTCTTACATATAAATTTAACCTTTAAACTAATGGAATACGGTAGTGATTCCAATGAGAGTGTTGTTGGAAATTGGAGTCTTAGAATATTTGTATACTTTTCATGGTTTTCTTGAAGTGTAAGTAGATTTTTTTATTGAGTATCTTAACTTTGATTACCCACTCTCACGCTCACGTGTCTATAGTATAGTTAGAGTTAGACCAAGAAAAGTCTGCAGCGATTTTGATAGCCCACGCAGTGCCAGTGTTATTTAAAATGTCAAATTTCTATGAAATAATGACGCATAAATAACACTTGCACTGCGTGGGCTATCGCTGCAGACTTACCTTGGTCTAACTCTAATTACAGGACGTTAAGTGAGACAAGAGTTGGAGATATGTATATGGTTAGCCTTTAAGGTTTTTTTGCAGTTTTTTGCATGACAATAAGAGGGTTAACTTTAAGTATATTCTTTGTGAAAGCACATATTTAAGTTTTTATTAAAGCAAGTTCATTTTATAACGTAATTTCGGGTGACAAATATGTATTTTCATCGGCTTAGAATAAACGCGATTGTAAAATCTAATATTAATCTGAATAAGAAGCAATGGGCCTGATTCGGATTTTGAAATATATATCTTTTAGACATCACCAAAATACGATAGCGATATGTTTAAGATCTAACTTGTCAAATTTGACATTTGTGCGATTCTGGAGATATGACTTAGAGATCCAATTCACATCTAATAGATATCTTACTCTATCTAACGTAAAAGTGACATTGGTTGCCCGAATTGCGCTGCAAAAGAGAACTAGTTGATATCTAAACTATAACGTATCTAGAATGGATCTAGTACGTGTTGTGTCTTGTGAATATCTTGAAATTCGAATACGGCAGAGTGTGGGGTCCCTAAATCCCACAACAGTTTTCGTTATTTCGATAAAAATAACTGTATAAAGCTTACTGTGTGTGTGTGTGTGTGTGTATAGGTTTAAAAGTAAAGTAAAATACAGTTCCCTGTCGTGTGAGCTTGTTCCGTGGCGTAGGTATTTATTTGCTGTGTTCAGTTTGTTTGGTTTCGAGGCAGAGACCAGTTAATAAAGAGACTGGTAGGTAGTCTACATTCAATTTGCGGTCATTTACTTCTGTACAGTCACCTGCAATAATATGTTACTCTTCGAAGGCCGCAAAATTATGTGACACGCTCTTATGGCTCTAAAAATAAGATCGTGTCAGATATTTTTGCGGCCTTCGTTGTGTAACATGTTATTGCCGGTGACTGTACATTAGCGAAGATGCCTTGACCCTAACCACTCGTAAAGTATTTTTTTTACCAAACATTACCTTCAATCCTGCAAGAAAAGAGCGTACTCCCATCTTAAAGTCCGGAAACGGACTTACAACCACTATGGTGTTGCGGGTATCCATGGGCAGAGGTAATCGCTTAATTTGTATCTGAAAGAGTTTATCGACATAATTATCTCTTTTTGTTAGGTTATCAGAGAATACTTAAGAACTCATTGTATAATAAGTGTTATCAGAGAATGGTATACTTTTGACGCATAGTCTGATATTTAGGCTACTTTGTTTTCGATGTGGCGTGCGCACAGCTCTTGTGAGCAAGGACCCCGCTAAGGATACGGGCGAGCCTTGCTCATATGCATATCTGTCGCCAGTTTTCCCTTAGTCGCCTTATACGACACCCACGAGACGAGATGGGGTGGTGCTATTCTTTTCTGATGCCGGCACCACACGGCACTGATAGGTGCTGAGTATACATAACTAGTCGCGCTACTGCCAGAATGACGAGATTGAAAGTCTTAATATTTCAATAGTCTTTGGTCTCAGGACAAACAAAGCCTTTGCACGGTATATCTGTTTCGCCAGGAAACCTGCAGGTGTGCTCCTTCTATTTAATTCAAAGTTTTGTCTCTGCAGCGGTTGTTAGGCGGAATTCGGTTAATATGTAACTACTACCTATGTATACCTACTGGCTTTAAGAAGTTAAGCACTATAGTCTCTTAGAATATACAAAATTATAAATAACAAGTAATTTCATATTGCGATAAAGTGGCACGGATATAAATTATGCAATAAAACCAAATTAGATGATTTTTCCGTAACCAATAATTTTCTCTTATTAACCAACGAGCAAAAATCAGGAGCTTTGGGAGCTCCTAAGGCGTATACTGGTCTTTTACGTTCTGAAAGCGACATGGAATATTTAGATTCTGCATTCAGCCTTTAAACTCAATCAGCATATTCAAAAGTCCCAAGAAGCTCGCGTCGCAGTGATTGCTCCGTTAATTATGGGCATTGAGGGCCGTCGCAATTACCGACGGGTCCCCGGCCAGTGGCCACGGCGTTACTGAGGGCGGGCGAGGACAGGGCTCAGTTAACCAGTATTGGCTTTAGAAACATACGGCTCAAAAAATATTCTTAGTAGGTTACGCATAACGTTATCTGTGTTACTGACTTTAAACTCAGCATATTTAAAAGTCCCAAGATGCACGCGTCGTGGTAATTGCTCCGTTAATTATGGGCATTGAGGGCCGTCGCAATTACCGACGGGTCCCCGGCCAGTGGCCGCGGCGTTACTGAGGGCGGGCGAGGACGAGGCTCAGTTAACTAGTATTGGCTTTAGAAACATACGGCTCAAAAGATATTCTAAGTAGGTTACGCATAACGTTATCTGTGTTACTAACTTTAAACTCAGCATATTCAAAAGTCCCAAGAAGCACGCGTCGTGGTGATTGCTCCGTTAATTATGGGCACTGAGGGCCGTCGCAATTGCCGACGAGTCCCTGGCCAGCGGTCGCGGCGTTACTGAGGGCGGGCGAGGACAAGGCTCAGTTAACCAGTATTAGCTTTAGAAACATACGGATCAAAGATATTCTTAGAGTTAGACCAAGTTGTCTGCAGCGATTTTGGTAGCCCACGCAGGGCAAGTGTTATTTTATGCGTCATAAGCGAAGCGGGGCTCCGTCTAGCTATGTTGTGAACTAACACTACGCGGAACGCGGAACTAACGCTAGTGGGGAAAAATGCGACCGGGAATAAATAATGTTACCCGGAACTAACGCGAGTGGGGAAAAATGCGATCGGGAATAATGCTACGCGGAACTAACGCGTTTGGGGCACTGATCTAGCTACTCTAAATTTCTTTGTTGTTCTATACTTATAGTTCATCAAGAATAAATGCAATGATTCTGATTCAAATTTACATCAAAAATCTCTCACAACCCACGGGAATAGATTGACTGCAGCATTTGGATTAGTATTACCGATTAATCGGCAGCAAATTGATGTTGTGCTGGACGTCTCCCCGCTGGGGCGACGTTACAACGAGAACGTGCATTTGACGTATCGGAATAATATTGAAAATGGATTGGGACCCATTTCAGTAGACACCCACACACACAAGGACGAAACAATGCACCACGACAGATGGTTTACATGTATTATTTTTAACTAAAAACTTGAAGTGTTAGGTAAACCAAGTTTTTTTATAGAAAAATATTGTCAGTAAGAAGTTAACTTCAACCAGTGGCGTAGCTAATACCACCCGTTTAGGGGTGACACCCGTCCGTGAACATCAGTAGTGCCACCTATAAAAATTCGGCCGGATTTTGGTCTCAATCCGGCGGATCCGGCCGGATCCGGCCGGATTGGTAATCCGGATAAAAAAATCATCAAGTCACGTATTTTATCATGTTTTTAGCGTTATATGCGAAGTTAAGGATATTTTTTAATGGATTAATAAAACGGGTGTCTTAACAGGAGACATAGGCTCTCCGAAACATGTCGCGCGAGTGACTAAAACAAGTGAGTCTAAACCGTAAATTATTCAATGTTAGTATGTCTCACAACAGTTTAATTCGATGATGGCTGTTTTAAGTTTCAAAAATCAACGTTTTCATTACTTAACCACAAATAAAATCTTCTTTTTCTCTTAAAATATCTATAGCCCAACCCACATTTCGAACAAAAAGGTGCTCTCAATTCAACCATTTTAGTTTTAGCAAACAAAATCAATAAACGTGTATACCTATACAAGTACATTTAGTAGCATAATAATAACAAAATAACATATAAATAATAATAATAAATAAATATTATAGGACATTTTTACACAAATTGACTAAGCCCCACGGTAAGCTCAAGAAAGCTTGTGTTGTTGGTACTCAGACAACGATATATAATATACAAATACTTAAAATTAAATACATAGAAAGCAACCATGACTCAGGAACAAATATCTGTGCTCATCACACAAATAATTGTCCTTACCGGGATTCGAAAACCCAGGATCGCGGCTCCACAGGCAGGATCACTACCCACTGGCTAGGTCAGACCGGTCGTCAAAAGTCAACATATATTTCTCTATTTAATTTTATAAATATTTATTCATTATATTTTAAATGCAGGTAACACTTATTATAAGTGGGCTAAAATGGTTTGTACAAAATAAAACGAAAGAACATGTACATTAAATTACAATGTAACAACACAATAAATTGAATATAAACCAATCCAGTACTTACGGTGCACGGAAATCTCACGACACATATTTCGTCGGCTAGAAGACTGGCGTCAACTAACAAACAAGTTGTTGTGTTGCTGTTTGCGAGCGAGAAAATTCGAATACTGGCGAGAACTTTTAAATTTTAGCAGTGTTTTAAGCTGTTATTTTATATTTTAGCGCTTTATTTCACTTTACCGGATCCGGTACCGGATCCGGTGAATTTTGCCGGATCCGGTATCATGAAAAATGTGCCGGATCCGGCCGGATTACCGGATCCGCCGGACCGGATTGCAATCCCTAGTAAATCCTGAACTATTTATTTAACAAAAATTACAATTACTCTTTTTAAATATATTTTACAATTTTGATTGAATTTTGGGGTGACCCCTACAATTTCCGCACCGGGTGCCACCCATGCCATGCTAGCTACGCCACTGACTTCAACCAAATACAATTTAAAAATCTGACATGCTGGGAAACGGGTCAAACAAACAGCATGCAATCTTTGTTTTCCACCAATCAGGCGTATGTAAATACCAAAGGCATGGCAGTGAATTTTCGTGAACAGTGTCCATTTTAATGTGCAGTGCGTTCAGCCAGCGATCCATGCAAAAATCAAATAAGTTTTTGGCAAAAATTTCATTTTTTGTACAAGCTTTTATCGCTGGCTGTAATTTTCTTATGACAGACAAAAGTTCCTATGGCCACCTCCTGTCTCCATCATCAGATCAGCTCGATCGTACCCTAATATTGCATTGTCATCTGATTTATACATGCATGCAAAATTTCAGCTCAATCGGAAACCGGGAAGTGGATCAAATTAACTTGCAAGATTTGATTACAGACAAAAGCTTGTAAAAATGAAAAATTCACACCAACGAATGACACCCGCGTGCGTGCACCCGCGCCAGCTAGCGGACAGCAGCAGCAGCAAAATACGGGAAGCTTATGTTCTTAACTGTCAGAAACAGAAACGCCCAATTAGAACCTGCGTATGACCCTTTAACCAAAATCTTCATCAACCATTATTACAAAGTGCGGTCAGTCGAGTAATGTTGAGTAGAAAAGTGCTAAAGCGAGGTTTTCCGGCGGGTCAAGTTTGAGGGGCCAGTTCAATTAAACTTCGGCCGGAACGGCGGCCCGCAAAGTCCGTACCTATCCGTATTGTGGTCCGGTTTCATTACGATTTGCGGGAAATCCCCATTTGACATTGTCTACCTTTTAGAGATGTTGTGATGAGAGAGTATATAATAATATAGACCGGTGAAGAAGAAAAGTAATTAATAAACTTCAATGATTAATAAAACTTATGCAAATATGGCTTTCTCAAAATTATTGATCGAGCGAAAGTTTCCGTTTTAGCTTGGGCAAAAATGCTTTCGTACTCATATATAATTATATTCGACTGTCCGGCTGAATTTCTCCTTTTCAGGATGCGTATTCTGATTGTAAATACAATCAGAATAATATTATTAATAAAAGAACAGATTTATTTCAACCAGAACGTCACTTTTGGCATTGTCTGATCATATCCATTACAAATCCGGATCAAATCCGTAACTTGTTATTGCGATTAAAAGACGCCTCCAGAGTATTTCTTAGATGATTCTTTCAAAAAAATGTATGCTGATTCAATTGTGAAGTGGATTTTTTTCTTCGATTCTCTTTTCAGAAATTATTGAAAATCACAAATTTATTGCAGATTCACGAGTCTATAGATCATCAGATTCATTCTTCTGTCCATTCTGTTACCCCCTGCTGGGGATGGGGCAGCATGTGGGAGAGGATGTTATGGTAATATTCCATTTCTAACCGCAGCTGCACTACCGGTACTGAACGCGTCGCTGTCGTTGTCAATTTCCATAGTAAAATTAACAGTAATGCAGCTGTCGTTGGAAATGGACTGTATACCTTTAGTGTGATAAAAAAGAAACACTATTATTATCATTTCTCTCGCGCGCTCTCTGCGTAACCGCTGCCTCGGGATTTTGCAGTCTTTATAGGTCACTTTTATTGCTTCATATTGGACCGCTGTTATCTGAATATCAGTTTTACTGCTTTTACTGTCCGCCTGTAAGCAATGCCTAAGCATGCCAACTTATCTTTAAATAGAATTGTGTACAATTTATTGCACCAAGAGAGGTACAATGGACAAACTTGTTGACTTTTATTGATGTAGGTTTTTTGGCATGTCATGTAATTATCTTTAGGCTAAAGATATTGGCAGATTTTGTTACATAAAATACTGTGAAAGGTGACGTTCGGATGTTAACTGCAGCTGCATTACTGTTGCGGCGTCGTTGTTGCCACCGCTGAATCTGTCAATTGTCTTGATAAGATGAGTGACGTTCGCCGCCGCATTACTGCCGCGATTATGACTTTCATTCCGTCACTCATTTTGTCAAGAAAATTGACAAATACAGCGGCTAACGTCACATTCAGATTTGTCTCAGTTGATGATATACTTTCAAAAACGGTGTAAACGGTTATAAATATTACCTATTTATAACTTCCACCAAAAAAAATTAAATAATAAGTTGGGAAACAAATTCCCCAACTTATTGTTTAATTATTTAAGCTTATTTTATTTAACTTGATATAACATATTCGTACGTTTCAAGCTTTATTACCGCTAAAAGAAAACCACGGTTTCCCAAAGGCACAGTTACATCAAAAGTAAATGAATAAAGGTTTAAACCATTAAATGATATACCGTTCACCCGCAGTTTCAGACAAACGGCCGTATTCGAACAATACCTATAAGATGTCACATCGATACACCACCGATCTGTCAGTATCAAAACGTTACCTTTGGCACTGAATGGTATCATATCGCTGTGATATCTTATAATCATTGTTCTAATACGGCCGAAATTTATTCCAGAACATAAATTACGTAGAACCTCTCAAGGAAATTGGTCTAATAAAGGCCCCTTATCCGCTTTATTGTAAAAACTTAGAGCTAAGCTTAGCTTACCTTGCATAAATATTTCTTCGCGATCCTTTACAGTGGAAGTGGAATCTCTATAAGTTGGACTTCGTTATTACTCTTTTTGTAATTTTTCTGTTTATATAATTATCGCTACCAACGACTCTTTTCTTTCAAGCATCAGTATTAAAAAAAGACAAAATATATAAACGCCAACGACGAATAAAGAAACTCATAGCTTTTAATCGAATAAAGATTTCCTACTTGTTTCAATCTCATTTGTTCTGACCGTCTTCCATAACTTTTTCGTATCTCTCTCCTCACTTGACTTGAACAAGAAGCCCTGAAATATTTGAGAGTTGTAATATTTTTATACGTAGGTTGTTCCATAAGTCTTGCAAAAGTGTAACTTCTTATTAAGCTTTTTCAAAATAAAAACCATCACTGTTAATACACTTATATATGCGTTCAAACCATGTATCAAACATGATCTTCCACCGCTCCTCTGTGACAGTGGCGCAGGCTTCATCCCATGCACTCACTAGCTCGTCATCAGTTGCAAACCGTCGTCCTTTTAACTAGCTCTTGATCAGCGGGAAGAGACCAAAATCGCACGGTGCAAGGTCGGGGCTATAAGAAGGGTGGTCCAGCACAGTAAGCCCCGATTGCTCCAAAAACTCCTGAGTTCTGATCGCTCGATGACCAGGAGCGTTATCATGGTGGAAGTGCCAACTGCCCAGATGAGGGACCCAGAGAGAACATAACTTTTTAACTTTTAGGTCTTGGTGTAAAATTGAATTAAGTGTTGATTCACTAATGTGGAGAATCTCCTCAATCTGTCTGCACGTAATTCGCCTATTAATAGTTATCAGTTTTCTAACAGTGTCTATGTTTTCTTGGGTCCTGCTTGTAATGGGTCGTCCCGGTCTATCGTCGTCGTCTAAATTATAGTTGCCTCTTTGAAATTCCTTGTACCACCTGAATACGGTAGAAAGGGAAGGGCACTCTTTACCAAAGGCACCGAACATTTCCTCGTGGCACTCTTGGTAAGATAATCCACGTTTGAAATTATAATACAAAATCACTCTGTACTCGCGGTTACCGAGAAAAGCCATTTTCACAATTGTTTCGATCTATTTAACGAATATCACTGCTGGCAGGCTCAACAAACACATCATGTAAGAACTTGTAATTAGTGGCAGATAACCATACGCTCAGGCATACATGTCAAAGCTTATTAGATTCCTTCCATTGCAAGACTTATGGAACAGCCTACGTATAATATATATTCATATTCATTATACGTAGGTACTCACTCAAAATGTTATATCGTCTCATCGCGGCTTTATCTCGAAGTCGATAATTAAATAGGTATGTATAACTACCTATAGTTTACCGTGTATTACCATCTGTTTGAGAACATGTACTCGTATGTATTGTGTAAGTATGTTTCTCTAATACAAGTGTCGTACCTAAAAACCACTTTAAGCAGACAACAAAAGCTATTCCTGACGACGCTGAATTTTTTTCGCTTCCCTCAACATCCATGTTACCGAGGTTCCACCTATGCTATGCAATTCCATAACTCAGAAGCAATCAGGCATGAGAGATCGAGCTATTTCCTCAGGAGCACCCATTCAACCTTATTCACCTTATTCGCTCCCCATGAGGCCCATTCGCCTTTAAAAGTGTGATATGGTTTTGATCTTATTTTGAGACGACTTTGAGCGCGTGCGCCACTGCATCAATCAGAAACCTGAATCAAATTGAACAAAGTGCGTATCACTATGCTATGCCATTTGGCATACAAATAGTTACAAAAGACATGTAGCGTGCATTTAAAACTAAAAAATAATAAAATAAAGTAATTCACGTCACGATAAATTAAAAGGTTTTAAAGCTTCCACTGTCTGACAAAAAATCTTAGATTGAGTAGTATGCTTAATTTATTAAAAACCTGAGATATCAGGCCGCGTAGCGAACATGCTAATTAAATAGCTTACGCACCGTAGCGAACGAAACGCAACTGTCGCTGTTGCACTAATATGGAAGAGACATGTTTCAGGGTCGTATCAAAATAAGATCAAAACTTTATCAAATTGGTAATACAGAATTGGCCTCCATGGCATAGCGGCTCCTAACTGATTTGGCGAAAATTTTTCTTTAGTGACATTTTATGGGTCGTATAATATTTTGTCATGTGTAATATGATGATAGTAAAGCTATCTACTTTGGATTAAACGTTTTTGACAGGATACTATAAAACTATAATAACCATTTAATTAAAACGAAACATATTATCAACAAAATATTTTTCTTAATTTCTATTCATAAAACATTTGTTAAAATTATCAACAAATTGCTGCAGTAACAATTTCCGACAATGTTTTTGAGCTTACATACGACAGCATTTTTTTTATAAATTTTTTATAGTTTATATCAATCTGTATGGAATGAATAAAGCTTTATTCATTGATTCATTCATTCACGTATAGCATTAAAAATATACAGATCGAGGAGGCTTCTCCATTGAAGGCCAAAGACGTCCACTTTCCACAAAAGCTAAAGTTTCAATGAAATTAAAAGATCTTGAATGGAAATCGAAACGCCTTAAAGCGGATATTGGTTTCGTAACAGGATATTGTTTGAGTGGAGCATACACAAGACGTGGGGAAGGGATAAGGACATGCAAATATTTACCTGTGTTAGGGTTCTGTACAGAAATCTTAAGATGTGACTGTAGCACAAGTTCATTTTTGGTAGAAATTATGTCATTAAAATAAGAACTGTCATCGTCAGTTATCGGATCGAATTTGTGATGAAATCATATTAATTAGGGGTTGCAGATGTTTACCTATAAATAATATTATCGTCTTAGCTATGATCAAAATGTGTTGATAAATTGATTTAAGCGACATGAGTACACATATTACCGCCATCTTTTTAGGGTTCCGTACTCGGAGAGTGACAATCGTAACCCTATAACCAAGCCTTTTCTTCTTTTTCATGTGTCATCGTCATCCCGGAGGTTAGTCAGTTAGTCAGTCAGTCGTAAATAAAAGTATTAAAACTTTTTTAAAGGCTGTAAAACTGTCCATCTTATTTACAAAATCCACGACATAAGGGACCAACTCGCTCTTCCCTCGATTTTAGGTGTTGCATAGGACACATAATCGTTTTACTACTAAAGGTACTCAAGACCAAAGCGGTTCATTGTATGAAACTGAATACGCGTGTGATGAATATCTATCAATTTGAACGTCAGTAGCGCAATTTGCGATCAAACCGGCCATTATAACGCACAATGTAAACCAATTTTGACGTCAACGTAAAAACGTTTTTGATGCAGCTTCCATTTTTGTAATGGCGGTTAATTTGACCAAATGTCATGATTATTATTATTTTATATTTGATAGAAGTTCTGATAGCTGGTTTGATAGTGCACGCCGTTGTATGGGAACCTTGCACTTGCACCTTGCGCTGAAACTTGGCACAGTTGATTCTTAGCTGGTCTCCAACTGCTGGGGCCAACTGCAACGTCGGCGTGCAGTTACCATACAAGTTGTAGTCGGATTGCGTCCGTCTGTACCGGCCCTTAGCTGGACCAATAAGTCCATAAATACCGGAAAAATGAAATGGTTTCCTGAATAAGAGCCAGTAGAAATTTTACGACTTATTCCGTGCACCGATTTATGTCCATAATAGGATATTGGTACGATTTATTGCATCACAATAGAGGGAGGATTTTATTTCTCTAGTTTATTATTATTGCTAGGGAAAGATAAATATATAAACGATAGCAACAGGGTTCGTTAATCAGAGGCTGGTAAATAAAGGAGACTGACAACTTAAATAAAACACCGCATGCCTCATATGCCACATCATTGTTTTATTTATTATTTTTGCATTTTTTTGCTTTATGGGTTTTATAGGCAAGTTACTAAAAGAAAACTTTATAGTCGGAACTTAAATATAGATACAAACGTGCCCCCGACGCAAAGGTGCCCATCACGCTCGCTGCGTTGCCGCAACGAATTGCGACGGTCAGCCTTTGCATCAGGAAAAACCCGGAGCGGGGGTCAAGGCCTCGTTTAAACAAGCGACGACCCAGCTCCCGCAGGATGGTAATACCCTCAGTACCTAAAATTATAATATATAACGCCTAAACACAAATATTTAGCGCCATCCTATCTCGCGGCGATATACCGAGTGTGGCCTGTAACACGAGCAAATAATTAAAACATAGATTGTACTCCTCAAACGGTGATACTTTTGTTCAACAACTATTAAAAATTATGAAGTCTTTAGACTTCCTATTTTTCATACAAAATAAATATTATCTTCAATGGACGCCATTATCATTGTGATTGACGTTGCTTGTCAATCTTGTCATGCCTAAACGTAACAAAATTCGCATTACATTGCGTCTTAGCTTAACTTTAAAATGTACTATTAAAAATGAAAATGCAAGTTATTTTTACAAATCGCTGAACTAATGTTGGTCAGTTGCTCCTCATAAGGAGTTCAGCCTACAGTTTAATTTTTTGCTCATATTACAGGCCACACCCGATATAGGGGTTGTCAGTCTTCTCTAGTTTAGCCTAGCCTGTGGTTGAAGTTAATCGGTTGAGCATCCCTAGTGCTTTTTGTCACGCAAAAATACAATTTGTAGCGCTGGGATTGTTGAGTTATTTTATTATTGTTAACACAATCATGTTTAGACGCGAACGAAAGAGACTGCTGTTTCGTCTCTGGAACTCTCTATTTCACGGAATGGTATTTATATGCGTAGAGTAAGTATATATTCAACTTTAAAGAACTTCCTAATACTTTGTTATCTAGTGAGCATTGGGAGGAGCTTGCTGGAAGAAGGTCATCTTGGCGTTCTACCATCCATAACGGTGTCAAAATGTTCGAGGATAAGCGCCTCACAAGCTTAGACACAAAACGCCAATTACGGAAAGAGAGACCTAAGCCGCCTACGTGTACACGCTCAACGAAGCTGGCCAACTTTATTGTCACACGTGCCAAAGAATATTTAAGACCAAGTTCGGCCTGGCCAGCCACATAAGAGCTCACGCCAGACAACGTCCATGATATTTATTTAGGGTCGCCTTCATCGAAAACGATGAGGAGAACTATATATCTAGTACAAAATCAGTCAAAACTCTGAAAGGGACTCGGAAACAGTGGTAGCACCCCTAGAGACTTTTGTTCAGGACTCTGAAATCTATAGCATATCAAAATCTCAAGATATTTAACTGAAACCACATTTTCCATACTTTAGGTCCGGGGTCCTTTTCAACTTGAAATGATTTTATTACTTTACACAAGTAAGTTACAAACACAACACCGTATCAATGTCATTTTACGACTCGGATCTCGTAAACCATTTTATCTCTCGGAATAACTTTAAAATCAAAAGTACGTTCAATCGTAAAGCATTCGAATTGCTATTCCAATAGCAAACCGAACTCCTGCCGCGACAGCAGAGAACTGGTTGTTGGGCTGGTTCGATTCCATCCTCGGGCACTGGATGCCTTGGTCATAGCATAAGCACAGGGCGGACACGCCATACATCAAAAATCATTTGCGTTTATATGTGTTCGCGGCACGTCTGTACACGCGTCATTATGTATGTGTGAGTAAGTCGCTTTACTGAGAGGACGCCAAAAGTCCACCAGATTCATGTCGCGGCCAGTCGCGGGGTGAGGTAATGCGAGTCGGGGCGGGGCGGTGCGTGGCCGTTTTGTATGATAATACTATTACTTATTCTATGACATAAGGCCGCGTGTAGACTTCCCGTGTTTTCTCCGGACAATTGTCCGTGTTCGGTGACGACGTCTTGTTTTCTTGGGTGCAGTTGTCTGTAGGCACATACAAAACTGGACGTAGTTGCGTAATACGATCAGTAGTCCGGCGAAAACACCGGACTACTACAAGCGGCCTACCGGAGTGAAATACCACTTGCAATGGGAATACTTGCACCGGTTTACGATATCGATGATTGTTACGACATCCTACTTTACAATAGAGACATTGTAAAAGCACTTTGAATGTCGTAGGAAACCATTTTGAAAACAATGCGAGAAGTACCGGACGTACATAAAAGTTGATGTCAAAAGCTTTTGTCGCTGTATGTAATTTTGTTTGCATACTAAAAACTAAAAAGTCCCTACCAACTATTACCGACAGTAGGTACCAACTATAATTATTCTAATCTGAAATCTATCAAAGATCTAGTAAGATCTTATAGACAGTTTATGGATTATATATAGCTCATTTATAGCATTTTAAACTGGATATCAACATTCAACATAAAAATGTTTACAGCATTTAATTAGATGAATCTAAAAAGAATGAAGTATATTAGCCCAGATCTGGACCGTTCTAGCGTGTGTCAGCCAATAGTCGCTCGGGCCACAAAAATAAATCACCCGACACCTTCATTACTTAATTTTATTGGATTCGTAATTTTGATGCTGCATTATAAGAGTTGGACCCGGATTTTAATCGGATGTCCCATTGGCAGAACATTTTATATGAAGCTATTCGAACTTGCCCGACATAGATTTCCCTGTAACCGGCACACATAATACACATAAAACGCTTAAACCATATAACGTAGCGTACTACGTAGGCGAACAACACGCGAACGCTAAGCGAAGCGGTGCGGCGCGGGGTGGATCAATCCTTTGATTTTGATACCTATAGAAGACAGTCGGCGCGATTCGGGAAATGAATTAGAGATGCACTAGATAAGATATAGTAAAGATATGTGACGTTCCACGGCGAAAGGTACCATTACCCCGACTGAATATTGGAGCGGCGTTAATAATAAGCGTAAGCGCCAGCTGCCATAAGGTACCTTTTGCCGTGGAACGTCACATATCTTTACTATTTCATATCTAGTGAATGTCTAACGGCGCGATATCTTAAAGTTCGAATCGCGCCGAGTGTCCTTCGTGGGCGATCTCATTGCGAACGCGAACGCCTTAGGCCCTCCGCGCCGCGTCGCGTTCGCGAGTTGTTCGCTTACGTAAGACGAAGCGCAAAGCTAAAACCATACGTAGCCCTTTGGGCTTTGCCTTATCCAACTAAAAAGGCCACATTCACAGTCGCTAAGTAATTAACCATGGTGCTAGTGAATAGTGATTTGGCACGCATATCAATGGTGAAAAGGAACCTTTCCCTTTGCCGGGCCAAAAGCCGTGAAGCCATTATCTTAATTAAATGGTTACATTAGTGTTTGTTTCTTGATGTTTCCTAAGCGTTTTGTGAATCATGATAAAAGTTACTGTATATACAGCGAGTATGATGATGGTAATGTGTAGTATAACTATCGGTAAGGTGAAGTATAACTATCGCATGAAGTAGTTTTCATGACTTCTTTTATTCGGAACTTATGTACGAAATATTATTTGTTATTTAGAAGATTGCATCTTCCTCGCGTCATCCCGGCATTTTGCCACGGCTCATGGGAGCTTGGGGTCCGCTTGACAACTAATCCCAAGAATTGACGTGGGCATTAGTTTTTACGAAAGCACCCATCTGACCTTCCAACCCAGAGGGGAAACTAGGCCTTATTGGGATTAGTCAGGTTTCCTCGCGATGTTTTCCTTCGCCGAAAAGCGACTGGTAAATATCAAATGATATTTCGTACATAAGTTCAGAAAAACTCATTGGTACGAGCCGGGGTTTGAACCCGCGACCTCCGGATTGCAAGTCGCACGCTCTTATCGCTAGGCCAACAGCGCTTATTATGCAGGTGTTAACGCTCGTCCATGATATTGTACGACCGGCGACGGCGGCGGCGGCAGCCATAGGTTGGAGCGAGACACAGCGATCGGAGCTTTCGTTCTCACCTATAGTTCCCACCACAAGTCATGGCCGGGATGTTAGAAAGCTGCAATTGTGTCACTCTCACAACAGTTGGCTTGCGTCTCTAAGGCTTACCATTATATATCGTCCTCAGCTTGTTTGCTAAGTACTAATTAAACACCGTACGGCGTTTGCTCAAGAATAATCTTGTTATCATGGATATGTCGGATTGTATTAGACTTACAGACGTAGTGCATAAGATAAACGTACTGGTGCTCGACGCGGTCCCAGTGCATGTCATCTTGAAACTTAAGTCATTGTCAATAGAGGTGACAGCAAGGTGTCATATATTGGACATTAACATGTCGAGCACTAGTACGTTTACCTTAATTGTTTTCCATCGTATTTTCTCGGAAATGTTACGAACTTCATGCTACTTCAGTCAACGTTTTTGTACCGAGACTGACCGAAACAGCACGTTCGTACGTTTCCGTGAAAATACGATGGAAAATAATTATGCACTACATCTGTAGCTTTAACTTTGGGCCCGATTCGGATTTTGAAATAGACATCTATTAGATATCTTTTGGACATCACCAAGATACGATAACGATATGTCTAACCTGTCAAATTTGACATTTGCGCGATTCTGGAGATACTCTTGAACGATTTCCACAGGATATGACTTAGAGCTCCAATTCACATCTAATAGATAACGTTGACACGTTGATAAAAGTGACATTGGTTGCCCGAATTGCGCTGCAAAAGAGAACTAGTTGATATCTAAACTATAACGTATCTAGAATGGATCTAGTACGTGTCGTCTCTTGTGAATATCTTGAAGTTCGAATACGGCAGTTTGTTTACTTAGCTTACTAAGTGGCTTTAATAAAATGATGTAGTTATTAGTAAGGAGAATTGTGAAGTTGTGTAAACGGAAAAAATATAAAAAAGTTATCAAGACGCACTTGTTACAATCTAACGACTTTAGTTACATATATTAAGAATTTTAATTTTATCATGTTGTTTTCTCAAACTCCCCATCGGCACACAAACCTCCTCAAGGTTTTGCCCACGATGGGTCTTGTTATAATAACGTAGATTAATTTGCTTATTGTTCAATAAATAAAAATAAAAAAAATATTGTGTTGAACCTTTAACCGTCCAGATTTTAACAGTAAATAAATTTTAAAATAACTTTTTAAATATGGAAAAAGTATACCTGTAACAGTAACTCTTAGTTAAAGGAATCTGTCAGGGAACTCAAAATAAATTCTCATCCAAAAAATTGCCCGGAGAAAGTACCCTATTTCCGTCATTACGACTGTAAAGTTTTCTTTTACTTTATTTGGAAAATATTTATTCATTCCAACCAACTTGCAAACGCGAAACGCTGGTAAGAAACATAAATTATACACAAATTAATACTTCAAGTGCCGAGGGAGGTATTTCTTTTTTTTCTCAAAGCACTCTCAAAAGAACTTAATTAACTTTTTTTCTGTTTTGGTTTCTATCGCTGGCTCGAATCATTTGAATGTCGAGGGCTGATTGTAAGCAGAGAATTTTAATTGAATCAAAGGGTGTTTTAAATTCCTGATAAAAGATATACACTACACCGTATAAAACATAATTTTTAAGAAAAAAAAACCGACTTCCATGGGGGCCGGTGAAAGATTATTGTAGATGGTACACTACCTACGTAGAAAAGGAGGTAAAACCACCCACTTTTCTACTAGCATTTCGCTTCTGTAATGGCTCCTCTACAGGATAGGCCAACGCCGGCCACTCCACTCTAACGCATAAATGCGTCCCTTGAAGTGGCCGGCGTTGGCCCATCGTGTAGAGGAGCCATAAGGGTCGTAGTTCTAGCCTAACCTAACCCACTTCTCAGATAGCAGTTCGGTTCTGTGAGGATCGCAGTTCAAACCTAACCTAACCCACTTAATGGCGCATGCGGTGCGGTGTACGGGGGTTTAAGCGGGAAGGGCTAGTAAGATTGGCATCATCATACTTTATACCTACATTTTAAGATAGGTAATCATAGTGGTTTATTTAGTTAAGGTATCATAGTGGTTTTCCGGGTCAAGGTCCGGGTCCGAGTCCGGGTCCGAGTCCGGGTCTGAGTCCGGGTCCGAGTCCGGGTCCGTGTCCGGGTCCGAGACCGGGTCCGAGTCCGGATCCGAGTCCGGGTCCGAGTCCGGATCCGAGTCCGGGTCCGAGTACGGGTTCAAATCCGGATCCGACTCTAGGTCCGGGTCCGGGTCCGGGTCCGAACCGGATCCGGGTATGAGCCCGAGTCCGGGTCCCAGTCCAAGTCAAAACCGAAATTCGTAATCACCAAACGTGTACCATGCGTCGTTGAAGAGTTCTGTTCTGGTCATCATCAGCAGTTCCACTTCATCAAATGCGACAGTTTTTAATGTAAATGCTTGTTTTTATGATGAAAATACAAAAAAATCTATACGTATGCCATTAATATTTGAGGAGTTCCCTCAATTCCTTATGGATCCCATCATCAGGACTCGAGCTTGACAAAAATGTGGCTTAAAAACTTAACTTGCTTAACGAACACAACGAAGAGGAAAAATCGCCAAACGTAAACTATGCGTCGTTGAAGAGTTCTGTTCTGATCATCATCAGCAGTTCCACTTGATCAAATGCGACAGTTTTCAATGAAAATGCTTGATTTTCTGATGTAAATACAAAAATCTTTATACGCATGCCTTTAATATTTGAGGAGTTCCCTCGATTCCTTATGGATCCCATCATCAGAACTCGAGCTTGACAAAAATATGGCTTAAAAACTTAACTTGTTTAACAAACATAACGAAAAGGAAAAATCGACATACGTGAACTATGCGTCGTTGAAGAGTTCTGTTCTGATCATCATCAGCAGTTCCACTTCATCAAATGCAATAGTTTTTAATGAAAATGCTTGATTTTCTGATGTAAATGCAAAAATCTCTATACGCATGCCTTTAAGATTTGAGGAGTTCCCTTGATTCCTCATGGATCCCATCATCAGAACTCGAGCTTGACAAAAATGTGGCTTAAAAACTTAACTTGCTTAACAAACGTAACGTAGAGGACAAATCGCCAACCGTGAACTATGCGTCGTTGAAGAGTTCCGTTCTGAACATCATCAGCAGTTCCACTTCATCAAATGTCACTTTTTTGGATGTATATGCTTGATTTGTTGATAAAAACCCAAAAATCACTATATGTATGCCTTTAAGATTTGAGGAGTTCCCTCGATTCCTCATGGATCCCATCATCAGAACTGGGTTTTGATAAAAACGGGACCAATCTGTATGCATATACATTCAATCAAAAAAAATAATTTTCAAAATCGGTCCAGTAATGACGGAGATATGGAGTAACAAACATAAAAAAAAAATAAAAAAAAAATAAAAAAAATAAAAAATAACATACAACCGAATTGATAACCTCCTTCTTTGAGATTTGGAAGTCGGTTAAAAAAAACAAAGTCGCCTCTCTCTGTTTGTGTGTTTGTTTGTATATTTGCGATAAACGCAAAAACTACTGAACGGAATTTCACACAGTTCTCACCTATAATAAAGTGATTCTTGAGGAAGGTTTAGATGTATTATTTGTCAACCCGTGCGAAGGCGGGGCTTGCTAGTTATAAATAAATGCAATTTGATATAAAATGAGCGATAAAGGAAGTGTTGGTGGTGACTGAGCAAGATCAAAGTAGCTAATACTGATATAAAATTAACAAACCTACTTACTGCTAAAATTTTGATCTACATCATACAGAAAAAATAAAATTGTGACAGACATCAAGAAGACAGTTTGAAAGCAAAAAGCACGGCGAAAAAATTGCAAGAATAAGAAGTTTGTAGCTAGGTATTTTAGTTTTAGTAAGTTTATAGGTACATAAAAAATTCCTAACTAAGTAATGCTAACCATAATTTGTGAAGAAATCTGGAAGAAATAGTTTCACATACTATGCACACACACTAATATAAACATTACTTAGTTACAAATATTATACATGTTTAATGTTCAGATTCGTGTATGTCTATTTTTTTTTCGCCTAAAGCGAGGTTAGACTAGCAAGAACTTCCACGTATTTTTCATTACATTGCGGTATCTGATTAAACCTTTGAATGCAGTTTACCTTAGTAGTCGGCAATGGAACGTAAATTGCATGCAAGCACTTGCTAGTCGCTTAAGCGCCTAAGGCCCATTTGCAACATTCCACTAACCCGAGGTTAACCGGTTAAACCTGGAGTTGCCATGGTTACCAGTACAATTTGCGGTTAACAGTTTAACCGCTTAACCCCGGGTTAGTGGGTTGGTGCATTTGGGCCTAAGCGACTTGAGGATGTCATGACATGCTTTTTAGTTGTTTCCACTGGTCGATAGTTATGATTCTCCTATTTTAAAACGTCATCCAAATTATAATACATTTCTTTAAAGATTCTCTTTGTTTTAGGACTACCTAAACTTACTTATAGTATACGTAAGTAAGACGGCGAAATGGCAACGCGGCACGTAAGTTCCTTATTTAAAAATTTAACATTAAATTCAGGATAAAATTATACTAAATTAATAAAAATAAAACCTAAACTACAATAAAAAATCGCCCCTCGGTAAGGTGCCATTCAGGATTAAATTAACACAATACTTTTATGTATAATGAAAATCCCCTTTCTTAGATTATTGCTTTCTCGTATGGGTCATTAAGTATATGTGTTAACCATTTACCAGGCTAAGGGCCACTTCCACCATTCCATTAACCCGGGGTTAACCAGTTTAACCGTTAACCCTGTGTCAAATTGTACTGGTAACGATGGTAACTCCAGGTTTAACCAGTTAACCCCGGGTTAGTGGAATGGTGCAAGTGGTGCTAAGGGATATACAGGGTGTCCCAAGACTATGGAATATCAAGGGAAAGTACCTTAAATATCGTAGATAGGATATCTTGCTGAAAGAAGACATTATTTTAATTTAAAAAACAATTTAAACTGCATTCATAGATTTTTAAATAATTACATGATTGAACCGGGAATCGAACCCGCTATACAAGAAAAAAAATCAACCTGTAGTTTTATCATACCGATCGAAACGCTTCATCATAAGGATTATTTTTTGCTGAATAACATAGTGTCAGAAATAAAAGGAAGACCATGAATTATGTGAAATTTAGCAAAATAATCAAAAGAGTGCGACTTTGTATTCAACAGAATGGGACGCATTTTGAGCATTTGATAAATTAAATTGATTAAGTTTGAATTAAAAATGTTAAAATTCATTGTTTTCCTTTTATTTCTGACACTATGTTATTTAGCAAAAAATAATAGTTATGATGAATCCTTTCGATCGGTATGATAAAACTACATGATTTTTTTCTCGTGCAGCGGGTTCGATTCCCGGTTCAATCATGTAATTATTTAAAAATCCATGATTGCAGTTTAAATTGTTTTTTAAATTAAAATAATGTCTTCTTTCAGCAAAATATCCTATCTACGATATTTAACCCTTAACATGGCAAGACATGAAATAATGTAGCCACCTATCACATGGAATGATTTTGGGGATAGTAACGAGTAAAAAAGTACTATATTTAAGAAAAAAAAATTAAAAGTATTCTGAAAGTAGGGTTTTCAGGACGTCCGTTAAAACGGACATTGTCACGAACCTTATATATTGATTGCTGCCAAGGTTGTTCTAAAAAACGGACAATGCCGTAATACAGATTAAGAAAATAAAAATTATTAAACAATTACAGGGCAAGAAAATTTTAAATTATTTCAATAACACTTTAGTAAATGTTTGGAATAAATGTTTAATTAGAATATCAAGAAGAAAAAACTTATAAGAAACATAATAATACTATATTTACTTCTAGTGTTGATATGTAAAACGACTCACGTACAGATATATTAGACAAATAATATACTTTTTAAAGCTACGTATACATGCAAAATAGGCTCATAGAGCTAGTTACACATTACAAATGATTGTAAGTAATATTACTTTACTTAAATGACCACACCATTTATCACTATGGTCTCACTGTTCTATGTCTTGCTTGTTTTCTTATTACCCGGACTATCTGAAACCTAAGCTGGTGGTGGAGAGTACCTGTAGTTTCTGTAAAAGTTTAGATATTTTTCAGTCTCAATGGCCTCTGGCAACATTCTGGGAATATATGGCTCCTCCTTGGCGAGAACCAGTGTCTTATCCATGTCATGCTCCCAGACCGCAAGCTTTAGTTGGCGGTGCTTGACATAATTAGCTATACCTAATAATAATTATGTTCTTGTACCCTAGTAGAAATGCTTTGCTTCGTCTGCCCGACATATGAAAGACTAGATTCGAAATTAGCTATTTACTCTCCTGAATTTTGTAGAGATTACATTTTATAGGCCTCCAGGAACAGTAGCATCTTCATCATAGACTTGAAATAGGTTTTAACCGTAGGACATCTCAAGACGTGCCAATAATTTGGATACTGAAGCGAGTTATGCATTTAATGGCGAGGAATAAGTTTTGTAGATGGAGTACTAGTGGATAGGTCGTATTTAGGTCATCAGGTCGTGTATTATGAACAAGTTTTTTTCCCACAAGGACTACGTTAGACTTCGAAATTATATTTTAATACAGATAGTGCCATTCACAATGAGGCGCACTAAACTTTAATAGCACGACAATAAGAATAAAAGCACGCGTGTTTGTAAATAAACATATATTTGTCCATCATATTTGACATCCTCTTAGAAAGTCACTTGGCTGAAAAAGAGTCCGATTGGGGCAAGGCAGATGTACAATCGGCCTCCAGTAAAATTTCGTCATCGTCGTCTTTTTTGTTATCTCACTCTTCTGAGTCAGATTGTGGAACCACCTGAGACTAAAATATAAAAAAATGTATACATATACTTATGTATAACATAACCCCAACGCAACAATAGCCTATAAAACGACAATAAATGAAAAAAATATATATACCCTAAGTATGGCAATGTCCGTTTTCTGTCACAATCTTGTCTCCGCACAAGCCGGCACTGTCCGTTTTTTAGGACGTGCTAAATGGTACTTTGTTACCAGTACTGTCGGCAATGTCATAAAAATGGGACAAGATTTATTTCGCAATTTTTGACTTAGAATTAATCTAAGATTTAATGAGCTTTATATTAAATAGCAATGTCTAACTCATCTAGTAATAATATCAACGCAAAGAAAACACTTTGGCTATTTACTTTATATTCTATGGTGTCAGGAACACACTCCGTCGCAAATTCACCGAATTTCAAATTTCAACTGCCGCCTGCGCATAAGCCGAATTTTGTCTGATATTGTCTTAACGTAGGAAAAAAAGTACAATTCTTGCACTTTCTTTAACGTACTTCCTTTTCTAGCCTGCACTTAGTGTTTAAACTTGGCGTCACATTTAGTACCGGTACTAAAAAAGTGACACAAACGCTTTAAGGGTTAAGTTACTTTCCCTTGATGTCCCATAGTCTTGGGACGTCCTGTATATTTCCCACATTCGGTACATGTGTTCTATTTTCAATCAGTAAGACTGACATTCGATTGTCATTTTTGAACTGTCAGCCTGGTGCTGGTGGCCTAGCGCTAAGAGCGTGCGACTTTCAATCCGGAGGTCGCGGGTTCAAACCCCGGCTCGTGCCAATGAGTTTTTCGGAACTTATGTACGAAATATCATTTGATATTTGCCAGTCGCTTTTCGGTGAAGGAAAACATCGTGAGGAAACCGGACTAATCCCAATAAGGCTTAGTTTCCCCTCAGGGTTGGAAGGTCAGATGGCAGTCGCTTTCGTAAAAACTAGTGCCTACGTCAAATCATGGGATTAGTTGTCAAGCGGACCCCAGGCTCACATGAGCCGTGGCAAAATGCCGGGATAACGCCAGGAAAAAGAAAAAGAAGAGCCTGGTAAAGGGTTAATCTAAGATTAATACAAAATAAACATCTCGTCCCTAGCAAGCAATTCCAAGGAGTGGTTACCAAGAGGATGATGATAAAGATGACGAGGAAGACGATGATGAGGCCGACAGCGTGGAGTGGATGAACATCATCTTCCTTCCCTTTCATCCGGTCTTCCGTTTCATGGTTCTCGTTTCTGTTCTCGTGAGGATCAATATGGTAAGTCACTAAAGGACGCTTAGCACTGGGAACTCCGTACATTTACCCGCCTGATCTCTAGCGTCTTCCCTTTAGCATCGATGCCTGTTTTGTTTTCACGTGATACGTAGGCCCCTCCCTTTCCTAAGGCCTCTCTAGGCTCATACAGGGTGACCTTAGCCATTGGACAAACCCTGAAATCTCACGTAGGGTTACTTCTCAGAAATGCTCTAACGGTAATATTTTTTTAATTAAACAGATTAAGGGTTATATAGGGGTGTAAGGGGTCCAAATTCCATCTCACGGATCCCAAGCCAACCTCCCCTGCTCGTGGTCACCCTGCTAAATAACGAACGAAGCTCTGGCGACCCACCAACCCGCACTGGACCAGCGTGGTGGGCTTACGGTCCAAATCCCCCTCATGAAGTACAACTCCCCGTCACGGCCCCGAGTGCCCGGCAGAAGGGGTACTAAGAATCCCCGGGCGGAGATTTCCCACAAAATGAATATAACGACCCAAGCAAGAAAAACGGATTCCGATACGCTTAATGTCTTAACCTACAATGTTCGCACTTTAATGAAAGAAGAGCGTCTCATAGAATTAGAACACGCTTTGATAGAAGTTAAGTGGGACATTTTAGGTTTATCTGAAGTTCGACGAAATGGCGAACAAACAATAGTACGCGAAGACAATGTATTCTACCACTTCGGAACAGCCGGCGGTCTGTACGGGGTTGGTTTCCTCGTTAAAAAGAAGTGGAAGAACAACATTGTCGAATTCTTAGGTTACTCCGAAAGGGTAGCTGTGTTGAAGTTAAGTCTATCCCAAAATCACACTCTGACGCTAATCCAGGCCTACGCACCAACATCTTCACATAGCGATGACGAGATAGAAGAGTATTACGATCTCCTAAACAAAGCTTGCGACGAGCACCGAGGAACATGGACCATGGTCCTCGGTGATTTCAACGCCAAAGTCGGAGTAAGGGCTGAATTGGATAACACCGACATAGTTGGACCACACGGCCTTGGTAGCAGAAATGACCGTGGCGCTCGGCTTATCCAGTTTGCCTTTGGACAAAGCATGAGTATTAGTAATACCTTCTATCTCAAAAAACCTCAACGTCGCTGGACCTGGATCGCGCCAAATGGAAACGTCAAAAACGAAATTGATTATATCCTTTCTTCCGACAAGAGTTTAATAACAGACATATCCACTATCAACCGATTCAAATTCAGTTCCGACCATAGACCAATAAGAGCAAAATTAAAATTTAATATCAAAATTCATCGCAAACAGGTCTTTCTGAAAAAGATAAGACGATTAAACAAAGATACGCTCATTTCTAATCATGACCAATTCAACCTAGAGTTAAAAAACAGTTTGGACGCATTTAATAATAACACAAATACTCATCCCGATGTTCAACTACAATACGACACCATTATAAACAGTATTAAATCAGTTAGCAACAAAATCAAACCAACCAGAAAAAATAACAATAAACTAACAAAGGACACATTACAGTTGATAGAGGACCGAGAACACTGCAAACACAACAGGGAACAGTATAATACCATAGATAAACAGGTAAAAAGAAGTATCCGGCGTGATATACGTAACTTCAACACGAAACTCGTTCAAATAGCATTAGCAAGACAATCATCTCTTCGAACAGCCAAGCAAGGCATAAATAAAGAAAAACCCTGGATAACAAGCCTAAGAGATGAAAACGGGATAAAATGCAGCAGTAGGGACCAAATTACAGATCTATGCACAAAATATTACAAAAACCTTTATACTTCCAGCACTTTGCAATCGCCACTCAATAATAGCCACTCTTGTCCAGATAATATCCCTCCTATAACCGGTTGTGAAGTCAACGCCGCCCTCAAGGGCATGAAGTACCAGAAAAGTCCTGGGGATGACGGTGTCACAACCGAAGCACTTCATACAGGAAAGATTACATTGTTACCGGCCATACAGCATTATCCACTTCAGCTGTACAAATTTGAGGAACTGATTTTTCTTAGATATTACAGCTTAGATATTATTATTTTCTTCTATTCATTACGATTTAACGAACTTTTTCAATTCAATTTTATACAGCGTTAAAATCCCTCCTAAATTATGCCACTCAAATATAGTACTTCTGCACAAAAAAGGCGATAAGTCAGATATAAATAATTACAAGCCCATTAGTTTAATCTCTCATATTTATAAATTGTTCATAAAGGTAATAGATAATAGAATTGCCCCACTGCTGGATAAACATCAACCACCCGAGCAAGCTGGTTTTCGCCCTAGTTTCTCCACAACAGACCACCTTCATACTTTAAATCAATTGATAGAAAAGTCCAACGAGTTCAACGTGCCTCCATACCTTGCTTTTGTAGACTATAGCAAAGCATTTGACAGCGTTGAACACTCCGCTATATTTTCCGCCATGCAAAGTCAAGGTATAGATCCGACGTATGTTGAACTCGTTGGAACAATCTATAATAACAGTACAGCTAACATTAAATTACACGCACCTGCCGGCCTAGCCAAGGTTACAATCGCTATCGCTTCGACGACGACAAGCATTATGTCTCTCTATCACTCTTCCATATTAGTGCGACAGTGACAGTTGCGTTTTGATCGCTACGGAGCGTAAGCGATCGACATCTTGGCTACGCGGCCTGGTCCTATATTCAAAATAGAGAAAGGTGTTAAACAGGGCGATCCGCTGTCTCCTAAACTGTTCACCAGTTGCCTAGAGGAGATATTCAAAAAGATGGCGATCTCGTGGGAGGGGTTGGGCATTGTCATCGGAAATAAACGGTTAACTAACCTGCGTTTTGCCGACGACATTGTTCTTTTCTCCCACACTGCATCTCAACTGCAACTCATGCTACAAGACCTCAGCACGGCGAGCCTTGAAGTTGGACTCACAATGAACAGAGCGAAGACCAAGTTGATGTCCAACAGAGCAAAACATAGGGACACGGTAGATGGGCAGGATATACAGTATGTTGATGAGTACATCTACTTGGGCCAGATAGCTTCCTTCGAAAACAGGCAAACCATAGAAGTCAATAGACGTATCGATAACGCCTGGAAGAGCTTCTGGTCCATGAAGGCGCTATTGAAGGGTGACCTTCCCCTGTGTCTCAAGCGCAAACTCATCGACATGTGTATCCTGCCTATCCTAACCTATGGTGCTCAGACATGGTCATTGACTGAGGCTTTGAAGTCCAAACTCAAGGTTTGCCAGCGAGCGATGGAGCGCAGTATACTGGGTGTTCGCAGGACTGATAGAATCAGAAACACGGAACTGCGCTCCAGAACTAGAGTTGTAGATGTAGGTGTCAAGACCGCTAAGCTTAAGTGGGACTGGGCTGGACATGTCTGCCGCATGCACCCTGAAAGGTGGGCAAAAATGGTTACGGAGTGGGACCCACGGAACACCATACATGGAGATGCTAGTCGGAGTGCAGGCAGACCAAAAAGGAGATGGCGGGACGACTTGGACGTATTTTGTCCGGATTGGCGGGAAACTTCAAAAGACAGGGTTGAGTGGAGAAAGCGAGGGGAGGCCTTTGCCCAGCAGCGGGACACTTAGCCAGGCTAAAAAAAAAAAAAGAGATTAAAAAATAAATTATCAAACAAAAGTTATTTCCAATATTCGACAGCAAAAAAAAACTGCATTAATCATTGACAGTGCTTTTGACAATTTGTTTGAAATTGTGCGGCAATGATAGCATTTGTCAAAAATCAGAATCTTATTAATGTCATATATAAAAAAGATAATCAAAACGGTCGAAGAAGGTTTCATAACTATTTATTACCCATAGGAGCTACTAACTACTAACACATTCAGGTTGCTCCAAAGTATAAAAATCGCAATTTATTAATTTCTTCGTAACCGCTACACCGATTGTAATGATATTTTGTATACTGGTTCTAAATACCCTAATGCATATGTACATTTCGGCTTTGTCCAATGGCTAGGGACACCCTGTATCAAAAAGAATAGATAGTATAGAGGGGTCCTGTCATTGTAAATTTTGTAGTCACAGTAAATTTACTGCCCTCTATCTACACACGACTAAAACTCAAAATGAAAACGTATAAAATTATCAAAAAAATGTATATATATATATATATATATATGGATAAATGATCTTATTATTTTTATATCATTTTTATCCATGTTCATTCACTGATATCTATGTGTTAAAATTGTTAAATATGAAACGGTGTCGTCACGCCATCTAGCCGAGCATATGCTAAAGGTGTGCGCGGCATCTATCCGAGAATGACTTTTTCTTGATTTCCGAGGCACGTTTTTTCCTTAGACTTTATTCATCTATACGAAGTTACATATGTCTTCTCTTCTTCTTCTTCTTCCTCGATTCCTCATGACTGAGGGTCGCGACCACATGAGGTCGTTATTTTGTGCACCAAGGTTCTCCATTCTGCACGATTTTCCGCTTTCCTAATAATAGGCGCCTGTGTAGATCCCTGGCAGGCCTTTTTTACAGTGTCCATCCAGCGGGTTGGTGGATGTCCACTACCCCATACTACATATGTCTTAGCCCTGTATAAATAAATAAATTAAAGTTTGTATAGAAATGTGTTTACTTTTACAGAGAGCTATAGAGTGCCTGTATCCGATACAGTGCAGCGATGCGATGGACACGAATGTTTATTTGCTCATCATTAAGTACCTCTACCAGTACTACTGTGACGCCATCTATGGACTAGACACTCTACTTCATATTGCTCACAGGTCTGTTCCTTTTTGCCATCTTTGCACTGCGGGCCCGATTCGGATTTTAAAATAGACATCTATAGGTAATTTATTCAATAACAAAACTTATACAAACTATTATTAAAATTAAGTATAAACTAAATAAATTAAAACTAAAACTAATAAAATAAATAAAAAAGCGGCCAAGTGCGAGTCGGACTCGCCCATGAAGGGTTCCGTATCAGCAAGTAACATAATAAAATTGCGGTTTACGATTTGACAATTAAAAAAAAACTACGTACTAGATCTCGTTAAAACCAATTTTCGGTGGAAGTTTGTATGGTAATGTACATCATATATTTTTTTTAGTTTTATCATTCTCTTATTTTAGAAGTTACAGGGGGGGGGGACACACATTTAACCACTTTGGAAGTGTCTCTCGCGCAAACTATTCAGTTTAGAAAAAAATTATATTAGAAACCTCAATATCATTTTTGAAGACCTATCCATAGATACCCCACACGTATGGGTTTGAAGAAAAAAAATTTTTTAAGTTTCAGTTCTAAGTATGGGGGACCCCCAAAATTTATTGTTTTTTTCTATTTTTATGTAAAAATCTGAATGCGGTTTACAGAATACATCTACTGACCAAGTTTCAACAGTATAGTTCTTATAGTTTCGGAAAAAAGTGGCTGTGACATACGGACGGACAGACAGACAGACAGACAGACAGACAGATAGACATGACGAATCTATAAGGGTTCCGTTTTTTGCCATTTGGCTACGGAACCCTAATAAAACTTACCCACCTACCTTAGGTCATGTCACCTATTTATCTTTTAGGCATCAGGCCAAGATACGATAACGATATGTTTAAGATCTAACCTGTCAAATTTGACATTTGCGCGATTCTGGAGGTACTCTTTAAACGATTTCATCAGGAGATGACTTAGAGATCTAAGTCACATCTAATAGATATATTACGCTATCTAACGTAAAAGTGACATTGGTTGCCCGAATTGCGCTGCAAAAGAGAACTAGTTGATATCTAAACTATAACGTATCTAGAATGGATCTAGTACGTGTCGTCTCTTGTGAATATCTTGAAGTACGAATACGGCAGTGCCTTTAATACATCGTCCATATAGGTATACAGGGTGTTATTGACCATGGGGCTTTAAATCCAGGGCTCGATTCTACTCGCTAAACTGAGCTACTTTTATTATGGCACCAACCCCGAAATCCCGAATTTTTTTATACTTTTTCATACATTTTGGCTGGTCAGATGTCGACGTTTTCTATGGAAAAGCCAAAATTTTTTCTCCGATTTTAGGGTTGGTCCCATAGTAAAAGTAGCTCAGGTTAGCGAGTAAAATCAAGCCCTGGAATTAAAGCCCCATGGTCAGACACATACTGTATATAATCACCAGCGATCCGCCCCGGCTAGCTTTGCGTGGGTTAACAAATTGATGAGGTAACTTTAGTTGTAGCTGTAGTAGTTAGTCCACTTACAACTATGGGCCAAATTCAAGTTCCAGTAAATAATAATTATGTATAAATATTGTTCAAATTATAATGAGTATCTAAGATAGAAAAAGCATAGTATACTGACGCAACAAAATAAATGTCATCATCATCATCATCATCTCAGCCATAAGACGTCCACTGCTGAGCATAGGCCTCCCCCTTGGACCTCCATTCGTATCGGTTGGAAGCGACCCGCATCTAGCGTCTTCCGGCGGCCTTAACAAGGTCGTCTGTCCATCTTGTGCGTTTACGTCCTACGCTGCGCTTGCTAGTCCGTGGTCTCCGCTCGAGCACTTTTCGACCCCATCGGCCATCTTCTTTGCGCGCAATATGGCCTGCCCATTGCCACTTCAGCTTGCTAATCCGGTGGGCTATATCGGTGACTTTAGTTCGTCTACGGATCTCCTCATTTCTGATTCGATCACGCAGAAAAACTCCGAGCATCCCTCTCCATAGCTCGTTGAGCGACTTTGAGTTTTGAGGTGATGTTTTGGCCGATGGTAAATAAATGTAAACGAGTATAAATAAATAAGACTCGTTGATAATCCACTTTAAAAACTGAACCATAGTTACCTGACTTCACGGTACCTAATTACTACTTTCATTCTAGGGTTGCGGACATTTCTAAGCGACGGGAGCACCCTCCGAAGCCTAAACTGTACATAATGCTCGATATCATCTCTTTGCTGCCGCTGCATAGACTTCTGACATCTCAACTATGCCCCCCAATAAGAATTTGGCCCAATGTGATCAATTTGATTGACTTCGTCATGTGAGTATCTCTCTGTCTCTCTCTTTCCTTGGGAATTAATCCCATCAGAGGGTGCAGTCTTATTCTGTTTTTCTTCCACCGGAGACGAAATAGTAATATTCAGATTAAAATTCTAATTACACCGCAGCGTGGAGTGAATTAAAGACCCCGAGTTTGCAATATTCTTACCCCCGGAGTTCCACAATGTTTTTCATCACACTTGCGAAGAAAAAACTAAATTTTAAGCGAAATAATTCTTAAATACGCTGACATTTCAAACATTCGGCCGCCATATTGTAATTTTTGACAGGTCAGCCATCGAAAGCGTGGCTGAATGCCAGACCTATTTGACATTCAGCCACGCTACGCCTTGATTTCACACAACAAATTGGGTCAAAATATTTTCAATAATATTAATATCGAGAGAGGAAAATGAGGACTAGGTACGTTTCTATGGAAAGGTAATTTCGCGCGAGTCGTCCACTTTCGCCTTAAGTACCTGTGTTTACAAATAAATGTTTTGATTGATTGATTAATTTCTATTACAGAGTCTACAGAATCAGCGAGTATTTTTCACTGTCATCAACGCATAGTTTCTGGAACTTGGTCATTGGTTACAGTCTATTACTTGTGGTGTTCACTAATGTCATATCATGCGTTTTCATATTACTAACTTACCGGGAGCCATACGGACTCGGCATTATCGATTTACACGATTGGCGAAAAAAATTGCTCTATGAGGTATTGTATAATTTTACAAACTTTTATTTACGTTATAAGAGATATTTATACCCTCAGCTTTAATTCACTTGTGATAAATAATATTCACATTGCAAATAGGTTTCCTAGTTAAATTGCGTACGGACTTCACGGAGTCACTTTTTTTTAATTAAATCGTATGTTCGGTGTTCTTGGCGTTCAAACGGTTAATGTTACATAAATGTCTAACTTTGTAAGAGTGCGATTAATTCATAATACCTGACAGAGTTTTATGACATTATAAGTCGTGTTTTTTTGCAGATGAATAAGACGAATACAGAATACGCGAGATATATGAGCGCGATGCTTTTAGTGTTATCATATAGTTTGCGAGATCTATCGAGCGACACCAAGCCAAACAACATCACAACCTACTATTGTGTGACTTTGTTTATGTTAATCACATTTTCGATCTATACGTTCATCGCTTATCCCAAGTCATTTGCCGAAGCGCAGTTTAAACTGCGAAGAAGCTTTGAATTTTTCCCGCGAGTCCAAAAAATTGTAGCGGAAACAAAAAGAAAAAGCCACCATCCTGGAGCGTATGTTGACGTCAGCAACTTCTATAACCTAGCGTGGAAAAAACGGGGTGGCATCACAACAACCCCAGAACTTATTCTTGAGTTTCCCAGACATTTACGACTTGACATAAAGAAGGATCTGACGTGGCCTATCTTCCACCACAGTCCCACGTTGAGACGGGTTTCTTTACCTTTCATTCACTGGCTCTGTGATCTGACACACCTTGAATTCAAATTACCTAAAGAAGTTTTTTTCGCGAGCCCCCACTCCCGCTCTCACATGTTTTATCTGAAATCTGGAATAGTCCAATTGATATCCGCAGAGGATGGCACCACTTCTTTACTATCTGTGTCAGGCGGAACGTTATTTGGAGACATCAATTTCTTTATACCTCCTCCGGCCACAAAAACTGTAATCGTCCGCTGCCTGACTCACTGCGAAATATATTTCTTTACTCGGAATGATATTTTAAAAGCTTTGTCCAAATTCCCGGAAGATCGTAGAAAAATTATGGAGCGTATAAAGAGTAAAATACAGCATGCTAGGACTCTTCATACTTGCAAGCAGCATGTTAGGGGGCTGGACAGAGCAGAAGATGAAGGAGTCGCTTGGATAAAAAAACGCTGGTGGGAATTGCATGGAGCGATTACAAAATGGAAAAACGCGACCAAAAAGTCAGAGACAATATTCGTGATACCTCCCGAAGAGGCTGTGTATCACTGTTCAAAATATATCGGCCAACTAGTCTTGTGTCCTGATGCACAGTTGCAAAGGCAGTCAATGTTTGCTAACTGTCAGTTTCCGTGGATACTCGTGCCCGATTCCAATTTCATAAGAATTTGGAATGTAATTGTTCGTGTCACTGTCGCTCTTGTTTTAATCCTGTATCCACCGCATTTGCCTTTATCTAATAAACCGGAGTATTTTCGTCATTTCCAAGGGTGGACGAATATTGTGTATATTGCTGATGTTTGTTTGTGTTTATTAACGGCCATAGAGGAACAAGGCTACCTATTATCCAACTTTGCATCAGTAATGTTCAAGCGCTGCAAAAGTTTGACATTCATTCTTAATGTTCTGGCAAGTATTTGGTTGGAGGATTTCGTAGTTATTATAGGAAAACCTGAACTATACTCAATCTGTCAGTTCAATAGGCTGATTAAAGTTTATTTAGTATTTTTCGTGGACGACACGATTAAGGATGTGAACAGAGACCCAAGCTTAAGTGTTTATCCACCTATGTTCCTTTACTTATCCTATCTTTATATAAGTGGTTATTTTGTGCTCTCGCTTACAAAAATTGAACCGAAGTTACGTATAACGTACTTTTTTTCCACGTCACTTTGTGGAAAGAAACCCGTATGTGACCCATCACCTTTTCAAATGTTTGCCGCTTGTTTGACGTGGACCTTTCGGGATTTGTATGTTAAGTCATGGCCTTTTACGCTTGAAGAACTAGGTATCAGAGTACTTACCGATTACCTGAGTTTGATAATAGCAACATACTGCGCCGGCCGTTTGATAGCTGTAAATTATTTAAGGAACATAACCACTTCGAATTACTTGTTCTTCGCAATACACTTGAAGCAAAAATTTCAACGCCAGAATATTCATCCTGAGCTGTGGAATCGCCTGGAAAAGTACGTGGAATGTCACTGGAGGCACAACAGGAATTTAGACATTTCTGATACAAGCCTGCTCCGACATGAACCTTATGATATATACTGGAAGGCGCATGGTGAGATCGCTGCAAAAATCATCATGATGTGTAAGGCTTTTGTTGGGGCTAATCCATCTCTCATCAAGGAACTCGCACATATAGCCAGATTTACAATTTTACCGAAAAACTCAACAATATTGTTAACTGGTGCGACGGTAAAGGACGTGTGCTGGCTTGTTAATGTAAATATTTTGCTTTTTATGTTTATTCTACTACAATTTGATAAAATTTACTGTTACTACAATTCGGAACTAAGGCTAACATTATACCTTCAAACCGTCCAACTTTGCGATGGAGGGTCTCCATCTATAAAGTATATTATCAAAAGTAACATGGGTTTGTGAAAAATATAAAAGAATATAAATAACCTAGTAATCAAACCATGAATCAATATGAAATGAATTAAGAGAATTACCTATACATACGTTTGTATGTTTGTATCGGTCTTGTACCTATATGATATGTATTTCAATTGGGAAATTTGCTATCCATCGCAAAAGTGGACGGTTTCATGAAGTCTATCTCAGACGCAACCCCGCTTTCAAACTGTAGGTACCAGAATTGTAGAAATAATTTTGAATGTCACGAAATATGGTCGGTAATTAAAAATCGGTCTTGCTGTCTCGGAGCGAAGTGTGGAATATATGCTAATCCTCATCAGTATCACGTAACTTGTTAACACATTCACTCAAGAACCCACTAGGTGTGTCCATTTTATATTTGGCGCACTTGGCACTGAAATTGTTTATCTTCTCACAGGGAGTCATAGTAAAAGAGTACCAAACGGGGACAGGAGTGGTAACAGAGACCATCTACGGACCGGACGAGAGGCTAGTTTCTTGCTCGGCCGTGTTTTTTGGGAAACCGTCTATGGTCACATGCACATCTCTAACGGAATGTGAGGTATCTTTATTGGTAGAAGATATATCTCTATATCTCATGCATATAGAGTTTTACTCTTAGGGCATTCAGTAACTGGAGATGTCACGACTGTCATTTTCTGTACGAAACAGTCTGCAGATTTTTGCTATTTCTACATGATACAAATCATGTACATGTATGTATGTGTTTGTACGTTACGTACAAATAGTCATGTCAGTTCATACAAAAGTTTGCACAATTGTGCAAGTTTTTCGGCAGAGGGGTAAGCTCTTAAAGGCGACTCCAGTTATTAATTGCTCTAAGGTTTTACTCTATCATATTTCTTTATCTTAAGTTAAAACGCATCATCCTCAGTGAACACTCTATCATTTGGTCTTCTTAAATGCCTTGGATAACATTGATTTTGACTACTTCTTTATCATTGACTATATTTCTTTACAATATGCAAAACGCAGCACGTTCGTTTTGCTCGCTCGGCTTCTAACGCTGTGTGCACGCTTCTTTTCTACTTCTACTACTTCTTCTTCGCTTCGCTCGTTGTCGTGTTAATTTTTTTATTAAACATTAAAGTTATGGTGTGTATGATCATGACCAATTAACTTTTTATTTATTATCGTATAATAAACTGTTATTAGTTTTTCCCTGCACTCTTCTCATAATCAAAGAGAATTTAGTATATTTAGAGGCGTACCTATTGTCAAAGTAAATTCTGTAGTCACAATAAATTTACTGCCATCTTTCGACACATTATTAAAACTTTTATAACGCCATTTGACTTTGATCCGTGTTCTTTCACTGATATATTATGTGTTAAATATTAAAAGTTGTCGCAAGCCGAGTATAGGCCGAAGGTATGGCGCTATCGCTCGAAAAAAGGGCGCCAAACCTTTATTTTAAATTATCTTCGCATAATACTTATTAAATACTTTTCAGATGCTATGCATAAGTACAGTCGATTTCTTCCGCATTATAAACCAATACCCTATAGAAAGGTTACACATCCGGTCGTGCACAGAATCGTTCAAGGTTTTATTTAATGACCTATTGAAAGCACATGTGGCGATCAGGAAAGTGGTAAGTATTACTTCGTCTTTAAATTCGACCGTCCATTTTGCTTATTATCCCTGCAAATTGCTTATTATTCAAACCTGTTAAGACACTGCAATGATATTTTCAGGACAGTTGGAATGAAATCGGAAAACCTTCTAAAGAAAAGGAGAAACTGTTAAAAGAATCCAAAGAAATGCCCAGGACTAACTGGAGACATCCAGGATCTAAGTACGCTATTTAATTTTGCATAGCATTTCCAATTTAGCAAGAACACTAAGAGAACCCCGAGAGCGGTGGTGGCCGAGTGGATATGACGCCCGACTTTCAATCCGGAGGTCGCGGGTTCAAATCCTGGCTCGTACCTACCAATGAGTTTTTCGGAATTTATGTACGAAATGTCATTTTATATTTACCACTAGCTTTTCGGTGAAGGAAAACATCGTGAGGAAACCTTCATACATCTTCGAAGAAATTCAAAGGTAAGGACTATAGCCCAAACCCTCTCGTGCTTGAGAGGAGGCCTATGCCCAGCAGTGGGACGTATAAAGGCTGAATTATTAAGAACCCTAAATGGCATAACAGTCCCGTGTGGTGACTGTACGAACATTAAAATTGAATTTTCCTTCAGGTTCACAAAATACTGGATGGCAGTGCGCGCTTTCCTCGTCGCTGCAAACATCATTGGTGCTGCTCTACAGGGTAATTATACTAATTACTTATACATTCATTATCATATTGAAAGAGTGAAACACGGGCGCGACTAATGCGTTCGGGTTATCCGCAGATATTCTAGAACGCAAAATGACTAGTGTGTTGTTTTGCCTAAATCGCAGTTAGTCTACATCGCAAAAGGTCTAGAACGCAAAATGCTCACTTTTTATATCACCACATTTTACAAAGGTGCGTTCTAGACCATCTGCGGATAACCCATGCGTTCATTAAACTCGCCATACATGAATGTATGTAGAAATGATGTATTAAATAACAATAATATAATTATGTAAAGATCATCACCTCACATACTTTATAATGATGTATATTTAACAACCACTGTTTATTTTTGTTCTCAAAAAATCTGATCTTAGCTATATCGATATTTTTAATTATTAGCACACTGGTATATTTTTACAGGTTATTTTCGGCATACGGCTATTGTCAGGCACAGTCGCCATCAGATATATCGGAGCAGCCAAGGTGTTCACAAATATCTGAACACGCCTCTATTGAATTATAAATTATATAAAAATTATTAACGCAATGTACTCTAATATAGTGTGTGTCCTTAAAGGAGCCGCTTCCGCAAGTTGGACAGGTAGAAATCTTAAAAATAGGAATAGGCTGGTAGGATGGAACAGACATGTGGGTGAAGCTCACAAGGTGGCCAGAGCGAGATTTCACGAGTGGAATTTGCAGGGAAAGCCTAAATCTGGATACTTCTTTGAGCAGATGTGCGAGAGCCGAAAAATATTCAAGTCAAGGTTGAAATGGTGCCAGGATCACCAGCATCAAATCAAAATGGACTTAATAGCCTCTCATCACTCAAAGAAAGATTTTCGAACATTTTGGAAGGCTACAAATAGTTTGAACTTTCGGTCTGGCCTGCCTGTGTGTGTTAACAGTGAAAGCAACAAAAGGTGCATTTCAAATATTTTTAAAAATCACTTTTTTGTGAAGTCTGCTTTAATCTCGAGGGAAGCAGAGATAAGCAATGCTGAGACAAACATACCATGCCCGGTGATCACTGTCCGGGAGGTGGAGAAAGCTATAAAGTCAATGACTCGTGGCAAATCACCGGGTCATGATTGTCTCAGCATTGAGCATCTCCAGCACGCAGGTCCCCATTTAGCGCGAGTGTTAGCAATGCTGTTTAATCTGTGTGTAACGCATTCTTATCTGCCTGACGACTTAATGCGAACGATAGTTGTACCTATAGTAAAGAATAAAACGGGAGATCTGTCCGATGTAAATAACTATAGGCCGATATCACTCGCAACTGTAATAGCTAAAGTATTTGATAGTGTGCTTAACACACGATTAAACGAGTATGTGGCATTAAATCACAGCCAGTTTGGTTTCAGACAAGGATTATCCACAGAAAATGCAATATTGGCTCTTAAGCACACTATCAAGTATTACGTAAATAGAAATTCCCCTGTATACGCCTGCTTCCTCGACCTATCTTAGGCATTTGACTTGGTTTCCTACAAGATTTTATGGAAGAAACTCGAAGACATTAAACTTCCATCTGGACTAGTCAGCATCTTCAGGTACTGGTATGGAAACCAGGTCAACTGCGTTAGATGGGCAGACGTGCTTTCAGACCCGTATAGGTTGGAGTGTGGGGTGAGACAGGGGGGGTTGAGCTCGCCAACTCTATTTAACCTATATATGAATGAGCTCCTGGATGCGCTTAGCGGAATGCATATCGGATGTCATATCGACGATGTCTGCGTTAATAATATTAGTTATGCAGACGATATGGTTCTGCTAAGCGCATCGGTTGGTGGCATACGTAGGCTGCTGGAGGTTTGTGAAACATACGCTGAAACTCACGGCTTGAAATACAATGTATTGAAAAGTAAATATATGGTCTTTGAGGTCGGCCGTAGCAGAACAGCCGAAGTAACACCCATCAAACTTAATGGGGCAGTCCTCGAAAGGGTGGACACATTTAAATATCTAGGCCACATCGTTACGGCAGACCTCAAAGACGATAAAGACATAGAGCGAGAACGGAGGGCTCTGTCGGTCCGCGCGAATATGATTGCTCACAAGTTTGCGCGCTGTACCAGGGAGGTGAAAGTGACTCTATTTAGAGCTTACTGCACCTCACTGTATTCGTGCAGTTTGTGGCTCTCATATACGAAGCGGGCCTACGAAGCCCTCCGCGTCCAGTATAATAATGCGTTCCGGGTGATGATGGGGCTGCCGCGCTTCTGTAGCGCATCAGGGATGTTCGCCGAAGCCAGGGTGGATTGCTTCTATGCCACAATCCGCAAGAGGGCCGCATCTCTGGTGCGCCGGACTCGCGCCAGCCCCAACATCATCATGAAGATGATAGGGGACAGGCTGGACTCCCCTTATTTGCTGCGTTGCAGTCGGCTACATGTGCCGTACTCAGCGGATAAGAAAAATATGTAATATGTAGTTCATAGTTTATAAATATAGATGTATATAATATTAATTCGTAGTTTTTAAGTACTGTACTAATACATTATTTTAGAATATTTTTTACTAACCAAGATATGAGTGTAACTTACTTGAAATAAATGATTTATTATTATTATTATTTGTATCTCCGTTTTAAAACTCTCGGGTCTTTCGAGCCCGGTCATTTATAAGGCGTGCGTGGGAATATGGATCCAACACGTAGAGGCCGTTTGGAGAGATTTGATGTCATGTAGAACGCCTGCTGGAACCCATTCACGGGTACATCAATAAATACCCGTGAACCGGTTTCAGCAGGCATTGGAAGCTATTGTAAAGAATATGGTCAGAATACTGGTCTATGGTTTAAGTTTGGGTGGAAAAAATACTGGGCTATTGCAAAGAAGTCCGGACACCTGCCATAACATTGCTTACACAAGTTATCGAGACAGGTGGTGACTCGCCACTCGTTAGATGGGCACCTGATGCGCCATCGTAAAGACGGCCAGGTGCAACACCGGCGTGAGCGGCTCAGGGGTGTCGAGAGGTGGTGCTGCGCTTTCTCCGAAGTTACTCGCGGCGTTATGCCCTTTAACACTTCCACCCCTGGAGCATATAGCTCTAGCGACTCCTCTCTGGACGGCCAATGAAGGCGAGCCAGAGCTGAGAGTCCTGCGGGTCCCCTTGGGGTCCACTCCGACCGACGAAGACACGCCGGAGACGGAGACCCTGACCGACTCTCGGGAGCACTCGGGTCCGTGGGATCGTTACTCCCCAACAGCTCGCCACAAGCTGCCCTGCGGGCTTATTATTATTATTATTGTCAAGGCTTTAGAGTGCGCGTTCAGATATTGTGAACACCTTGGCCGTTCCGATATATCTGATGGCGACGGTACCTACTAATATTTTGTTTTAATAACAGGCGGGAGTTTAGCCGGGAAACGACAAGTACTGTTGCCGATAAATACGTTGATCGACTGTTTTACTGCAGTAGATATTGTAGTTAAAAGCTTGGTAAGTATTTTTTATTTTTGTCTAAGAATTGATACAAGGATAGGTTCACCTCATTTTCTACTGAAGAGATCTAACAAGGATATTACAATGGTAAAATATATATAAGTATTATAAAATAAAACCCACTAACTTCACTCCAGAATATCTCAAATGTAACATCAACTTTATTACCCCCCACGATAAGGATCAAGGTATTAAGTCCACCTTTTGCACTTTTTACTTATTCTTGTGCAATAAAGATTAAAAGAAATAAATATATACATATGTATTATAATAATTTGTCCTCTGGCCGACGACGGGAGAGAATAACAACAAGGAATACAATATAAATATATACATAGGCGGTGATACAACATCATTGTATTTTAATAGCCTATGTGTGTGTTCCACTGCTGGGCAAAGGCCTCCTCTCTCACTTTCCAATCCTCCCTGTGTGCTGAGCAAGATGTGTTTTTATTTAACTTTATTTTTTCAGTCGCCTTATTATGATGAGAGAGGTCTTCTAATCTACTCTAAATGGAAATGCTTATGCCACTACTCCACACGTGGTCTATTCCTCGATATTATTGCCCTAGTCCCCTGGTATATGTTGCCAGCGGTGTTACCCGTAATTATAGCACAGGATACGGCACTGCTCATCTATGCTGTGAGCAAATATGCGCGTTTGCATCTGTTTATGGGCTATTTTAATTATTTGGCTGATACTCCTTTTGCGAATGTTGTTGCACTGTTGGTATGTATTCGTTCAAAATAAATTCATTCAAATCGTTTTTATTATACTTACAAAGAAAATTTTTGTCTGTTCATATTTTGTCAAACAATTTTTCAATAATTTTTACTGATACGGTTTACTAATTTTTGGCATAGCATGGCAACTGGCAATTTGTAAAAAATAATTTGCCAATTGTCAAAACGAAAAATATACTAAGAATAAGGTAACTAAGACTGTGCTGAGGACTTGTGTGCAGCTGCAGCTACTATAGTTAAATCTCGCTTAAAACTCCTTCTCTGGACCTTGCATACGTCAATAACCGTTTTGATTGATTCACGGTTAGTTTCACTAGACTTATAAGTCTATTCAAAAATATCGACCTATGAACCGTGTGTATTGTTTTCGAGCTCCCAATATTTCGACGCAGTTACATGCATCATGTTCACGGGTAACGTTCCATTCGTCAGTTCTTTCTGGTCGCATATTTTTAGATACTGCCATGTGCGTTACTCAGTTTTCATAACAAGAAATATTATAAAATAAAATATTTTTTGCAGTTGATAAAATGGCAATGTTTCCCTATATTACTGATGTTCTCAATTAGCCATTACCTGATAGTAGAATGCGTCACGCATGATTGGGATGGTAATTTTGCTTTGATCAATATAACGAAACGGCCTGGCTGTTGGCTACCGAAATTTATAGAATTTGACGAGGAGCCTTCACCCGAACAAATGGATTTGGTAAGTGTCAAGCACAGTCATGGAATTTGATATCTGTGGTACTTCGTACCTTGTTATAGTATGTTCGGAAAAAGAAGAGTCACGGAATGTATTGGGCCTCATACCAGGCCTCGGAACCGGTATTTTTTTTAAACCCCGAATTAGCCCAATATTTTGAATTATTTTATGCTCTTTGCGTAGGACTGAATCATGTATTCAGGTAACAACTTTGTGTTTAGATTGTCCCATTAAAAATGAAATAATAAACCAAAGAACGTAATAATACCGGTATTATTGTATGGAGCAAATACCGGTTTCCGACCCCTGCCCCATACATTCCACGACTCTTCTCTTTCCGCACTCTACAAATATGAAATCAGAAGGGATCTTATATTGTTAGTTTGACAATGTTTTTGATAAAACTCTTTCTTGTTAATTAAGTTGAGCTTATCGTAATCATAAATCCCTTAAAGGGATAAGTTCGCCTTTGTACTGCCTATCCTGTGCCATAAATTTGTGTTTTGTGTTTTGTACAATAAAGAGTTTATACATACATAAACTTATAAATTTTCGTTAGTTATCATTCTATAAGCAGTTGAACCTTTGCTATATCAAGTTGATCACAATAATAAGCATATGCCCTACTTTCAGAAATATTTAAAGGTAACTAATTGTCCCGCAGAACGAGATAAAACATGAGCTACAGATGAATAAGCTACTTCCAACATTTTGTTCTAGTTTCCATTTCCAGTACCTATGTCTAGCTTCTTTATGGTGTCCAACTACTGGATGATTTTAGGGTCGTGATCCCAAATGTCTAAAGTATATTAAGACGGTCATACTGAACAAGGTTTCCTGACCGATATAAAAATCGTGAAAAAAATATACTCCTGGCCCATACGTTACGTCTACTTCGGGCCGTCAAGGGGGTGTACCTATATTAGATCAGATCTTTTTATTTTGCGATGTTGTTAGTCCCATGAGGAAATTTGTTTATTATGACCTAAACACATTCTTGACATTCAGGATCACGATCCCAAAATGAGCCAGTATAGTTGTTTCTTACGTATGTTTTCAGCTGATTGGACAGAGCTACAGCGTGGCCCAGTGTGCGTTCCTCCGCATCTCTTATGGATTATTTAATGTCAAAGAGACCGATATGCTTTTGGGCGTCGTGTTGTATTCTCTCACAGTCGTTTATTGGTTAGTCGAAAAGAAGAATATGGTTATCTGCAAAGTCGGTTTACGGACGATAATTTTGCGTGATAACGTCATAAGAAAACATTGATAAAAAATTGCATACATTGGCCGTAACGTTACCATGGAGATCTGTCCACAACATGACACTTTTTCGTGCATGCTACCGGTGTTCATCGATTTATATATGAATACCAAGTTTTACAACTGACGTCCTAAACCCACCCAACCCTCGGTCCCATTGCTTGTCATGATTTCATTATTTCAAGCTTTTGAGCTAATAGCCATTGTGCGTAGTGAGCATTCTTTACTTATTTCTTTATGGTTTAGATGCTCTCTTTTAGACCTCACCCTTTGTTCGTAGAGTTTACTCCGCTTTGTACCTTTGTGATGATATAGAGGGTGCTACTGACCATCGGGCTTTAAATCCAGGGTTCGATTCTACTCGCTAAACTGAGCTACTTTTATTATGGCACCAACCCCGAAATCCCGAATTTTTTTTTACTTTTTCATACATTTTGGCTGATCAGATGTCAATGTTTTCTATGGAAAAGCCAAAAAATTTTTCCCGATTTTATAGTTGGTCCCATAGTAAAAGTAGCTCAGTTTAGCGAGTGAAATCAAATGGAATGGAATTAAAGCCCCATGGTTAGACACATACTGTATACCTAACCATTGCCTAATATCAGTAAGTAATGTAATTTTAGGTGTGTTTTGTGCTACTCCCTGGCGATATTGATGCTGAGCCGGCGGAGTAGCACCCTCTTCCAACACGCGTTCTGCTCTTTACACAAGTTTCTCAACGCCGAGCGGCTGGACGCAAATCTGATCAAGAGGTCTTTGAGTCATTTCAGCTATTGGTGGATAAGGTACCTTCCAGTTTTCTCTCAAATTGTTTAAACAGTCTAATTCTTAACACGCATTTAGTTCTTTTCCGGAGCTTTTGTATGTCTAAACGACCCCTTCATCAACTGAAATGCAACTAATCTCAATATCTTCACACGCTGTCCTGTGATACTCCATATTTATATTGTGTATTACCTTTTACAGAACTAATGGCGTCAATATATACGAAATCTTCATACATAAGCGTGTCAGTTCCATGTTCAGACAGGATATCATTCACTTTTTTCACAAACAGTAAGTATAAATCCTGTCTGGTATAAGTAGTACTATTTCTACAATTCGGACCTGTTATACTACCCTTGGCACATTTTATGTTCTATGAGGTGACGTCTGACTTTCAATCCGGAGGTCGGGGGTTCAAATCCTGGCTCGTACCAATGAGTTTTTCGGAACTTATGTACGAAATATCATTTGATATTTACCACTAGCTTTTCGGTGAAGGAAAACATCGTGAGGAAACCTGCATACATCTGCGAAGAAATTCAAAGGTGTATGTGAAGTCCCCAATCCGCAGTGGGCTAGCGTGGGGACTATAGCCCAAGCCCTCTCGCGCATGAGAGGAGGCCTGTGCTCAGCAGTGGGACGTATATAGGCTGAAATGATGATGATGATGATGATGATGATGATGATGAGGTCAGGGGGGGAGTGTGAAAGACAGGGGCACGAGGGACACTGGAATTTTTCACGTTAGATTAAAATCCGTGGACCCGCGTATGTCTTTAAACTACACTTAATTAAAACAGAGGTGGGGTAATGCAAAATCTGATCTCGAATCAGGAGCAGCCCATCTGGGGAAGTACCTCTACCTTACAGGAGACCATAAGTCCACTAGAGTTGCAAGCACCTATACGTTGGAGTTGCTTGACATCAGGCGGGCCGCACGCTTGTTTGCCCCGTCGTGGTATAAAAAATCATATCTCAACTCTCGTACGCTAAACTTTTTAAACCCTTTACAGTACAGTCAGCGATAAAATCTTGTACCAAAAATGAAATTTTTGCCAAAAACTTATTTATACAGTACTAGCTGTTGCCCGCGACTTCGTCCGCGTGGAATCTTATCTTCAACATTTTACATCTTTAGTACCTATAATTTTAATATCCAAGCAATGTTGAAATTAAGTACTTTTCTTTTTTAGCAAGTTGTATGAAGTTTTAAGTCAAGTGGATTTTGATGTTGGTTGCTGAAATTACTTTTCTTGTATTCTCATAATAGGTACCTATACCCTTATACAAAGATTCAAGTTCCGCATTCAGCACTCACAAAATATCTGATCTCCATACAAACTTTCAACCCATTTCTCACCACCTTGGGGGATGATTTTCAAAAATGCTTGAATTAGTTTTCATGTTTTTTAATTTATTACCTTTTTTTCCAAAAAGCTAAAGTTCCTAGCTTAAAATTAAATTTACACCCCAAGACGAATTTTCATCCCCTTTTTAGCCCCCTTAGGGATTGAATTTCCAAAAACGTTGCATTTTTTTTTTGTAATCGGCTATTATGACTTTCTAAGAAGTTTCAAAGCATTTGTAATGGATTCTAACTTTGAACCCCATTTTAACCCTGTTAGGGGATGAATTTTACAAATCGCTGAAATCACTTTTATTGTCTTCTAATAATATACCCAAATACAAAGATTCAAATCCCGCGCTCGAAAAAATGCATGATATCCATACAAACTTTCAACCCCGTTTTCACCACCATAGGGATGAATTTTCAAAAACGCTGAAATTAGTTTTCTTGTATTTTAATATAATACCTTTTTACAACGTTTCAAGTTCCTAGCTTCAAATAAAATTTGCACCTGAAGACGAACTTTCATCCCCTTTTTAACCCCCTTAGGGGTTGAATTTCCAAGAACTTTGCAATTACTTTTTTTTTGTAATCGGCTATTATGCCTTTCTAAGAATTTTCAAAGCATTTGTAATGGATTTAAACTTTGAAACCCATTTTAACCCTGTTAGACCACTTGAAAATTTTTTTGATATCCATACAAACTTTCAACCCCTTTTTCACCACCTTAGGGAATGAATTTTCAAAAACGCTGAAATTAGTTTTCTTGTATTTTAATAATATATCTTTTTACGAAGTTTCGAATTCCTAGCTTAAGGTGGATGTCTAGGGATGGGATGCCGATTATCAGCCAAAAGATGGCGTCACTGTGCACGAATTGTGGATTTTCACTATTTCTCCCAAAATACAAAGTTTCATAAGATGTGTTGATATGTGCGAAAACTATAAAAAATACTACATCCAAATCGAGACATGTTCAACTCAACATTGTCTCATTTCGTTATTACCGGAATCCAACTGCAAAATATTGCAATTTCTTGCATTCACGCACACTTACGTACTTAAAGTCACCTTAAAGTCAGTGTCAAATGTCAGCAGATTCGTAATGTTACAGTAAAGTAACCTAGAGGGCGCAGCGGATGAAATGTTTATTGTTGAAAAAAGATTGGAAATTAAATAATAAATTCTTGTTTGAGCAACGATTAAGAATTACAAGGCATTCAGAAGCAACTAATGTTTTCGACCATCAACTGTCATGTGCTCGTGGCACCCGTAGCCTCTATTTTGAAAAAAATCAGATTGTAGCTAAGATACATGGTTCAAACCCCGACAATGCCAGTTTTTTTTTATTTTATAATTTTAGCATTCTCTTTTGAATTATTTTAAGCGTATGTTATTCTTCGAAACTAAACTTACGTGAGTAAAATATTTTCAGTATTTTAATTATTTTTTAATAATATTATGGGAAGATTAATAAAAGTATTTTTATTTTCCGGTTTTCAAAGGATATAAATAATGATTAAAATAATTAAAAAAAAGTTAAAAAAAATGCATGAGGCTAATTAGGATCGCAGAATAGGTACATAAGAGGTCAACTATCGACGAAGTATAGCTGGTCAAGCAGATCTTGTCAGTAGAAAAAGCCGGCAAATTTGAAAAATGTAGGCGCGAAGGGATATCGTTCATAGAACATTTGGATTTCGCGCCTTTTTAGGGTTCCGTACCCAAAGGGTAAAACGGGACCCTATTACTAAGACTTCGCTGTCCGTCCGTCCGTCCGTCCGTCTGTCACCAGGCTGTATCTCACGAACCGTGATAGCTAGACAGTTGAAATTTTCACAGATGATGTATTTCTGTTGCCGCTATAACAACAAATACTAAAAACAGAATAAAATAAAGATTTAAATGGGGCTCCCATACAACAAACGTGATTTTTGACCAAAGTTAAGCAACGTCGGGAGTGGTGGGTGACCGTTTTTTTTTTTGCATTATGGTACGGAACCCTTCGTGCGCGAGTCCGACTCGCACTTGCCCGGTTTTTTTACTGACAACATTTGCTTGACCAGGTATAAAATAAAAGTTTCCAAAATTTTATTGAAATGATATACCTACATGAAATAATCAAATACAACACATTTACTTAAAATAACTTTTAAAATAAGGCATATAAAATTACCAAAAAGATGAAACAAAATAAATAAATAAATACAAAAAGAAATGAGTCTTTGTTCGTGGTTTGAACCCTGTCATGCTGTTCAACTTGTTAGACTTATACTCAGTAGCTAAAAGCCACTAGACCATTTGACCATAGTAAACCCGGGCGAAAAATGCCTTCTTATTTAAGTAACCCATTACTGTCAAAAATATCAAGTTTGAATTGATTTGAAATATAATTTTTCATTGTCGACTTATTGAAATCCAAACGTTGCGAGCATGTTGTACTTTAAACCACTTGGCAACGTCGCACGGGGAATTCTTCTGAAAATGTATGTCCTTTTATATTTTGATATTTATGGATATATGAGGATTCTTCTACTTATGTTGCAAATTGATTAAATTATCGAGAGAAAAATGCTAATGCAAAGAAAACAAGAAATATCCGTTTCATTTCTCATGCTATTGATTCGGTTAAATTGTGTTCTAATGTATGGGGAAGACAAACTAATTATAGCCAGCCTTTTATGAATGTAGTATGATACCATAGGGTATGGTGCTTTACGCACACTAGCGTCCCTTCCCCTCCCCCTGACGCAACCCCCCCTTTTTGCATGAAATATATCCCGGTTCACAGTTTTTAAATTTTTTGAGGAAAGAATATATTTTAGGAAAAAAGTGTCAATGAAAGAAATAATCCTTAATAAATTCTTAATAAAAAAGGTCATATTGATTTTTTTACATGATGCACATTCATGTATTAGCTTGTTAAAATTCGAAATAACATAGTTTTTACTTAGGATTCGAAACTCATTTATTATACACGGTGTAACACGAGGAAACCGAATAATTTTGACAGCGTATTCCTGATCATATTTAGAGACAAAAATGTCCTATAAACTTTTTTGAAATGCGGCTAGTTTCAGAGTTAATACCAATTTAAAAAAATAAAACAAGTTTTTATTGTTACATAGTTCAAAACGCCTTTTTGATGGCGATGTTGTTACTATGGGATTTAGTCTAAATATCCTTATTGATATGTCAAAAAGTGACAATTAAGTAACACGTTGCAAAAACTATGTTTTACGAAAAAAAAAGTAAAAATCCATGTTAACTGACAAGTTTACCAATAACATTTACTTTTTATGTACATACATATATATTCAAAAAATTAAAAAATGGCGGCCAAGTGCGAGTCGGACTCGCGTTCCAAGGATTCCGTATACTACACAATTTTTAACAATGTATTTTTTATTTTATTTATTTAGATATTTAATTCAGGGAACAAGGCCCATATTACAAATACCTTACAGACTAACATACATATGTATTTTATAAACTTAAAACTAAACATTATTTATGCGAAACGTGAGTGAAATCTTTAAAAAATCCGTAGGAGTCGGATCAAAAACTGTAATTAAGTCCGACTCACGCTTGACTGTACATTTCTAATAGGTTTTCCTGTCATCTATAGGTATAGACCTATTTTATGTATTTTTTCAAAATTTTAAACCTAGTAGTTTCGGAGATAAAGGGGGAGGGGGGAATAGTCATTTTTTGCCTATTTTCTTGAATAACTTCTAAACTGTTTATTCGAAAATTATAAAAAATATATATTTGAGATCCTTACAATAAGCTCTTTCATTTGATATGTAACATGATATAGTTTGAAAATTTTTATTTTTTAATTTTTTCATTTACCCCCCAAAAGTGGCCCCCATGTTTAAAATTCATTTGTTTACAAACTTACATATGTGTACCAGATTTCAACTTGATTGGTCCAGTAGTTCCGGAGAAAATCGGCTGTGACAGACGGACAGACAGACAGACGCACGAGTGATCCTATAAGGGTTCCGTTTTTTCCTTTTGAGGTACGGAACCCTAAAAACAAAAAAAAAAATGTTTTCGGCGAAATTGACCTAAACTCATACAAACATTTTTTCCTTCTTTTAATTTGACCTCAGAAATAAAATCTTTCGCATTTCTTGAGGACACCTTGTATAATAAGTGTTATAAAATGAATATAACCTTTTTTACTAAGAATTTAATAAGGAACTATTTCTTTCATTGACACTTTTATCCTAAAATGTATACATGAGGTCAAAAAAAAGGAAAAGATGTAATATGTGTTTAGGTCAATATCGCCCAAAAAAAAATTTGTTTGGATTTTTTTTTAATTTTATGAATGAATTTGTATATAAAAATTAAATGCTATTGGTAAACTTGTCACTTAAAATGGTTTTTTTTCGTAAAACTTAGTTTTTGCAAAGTGTTACTTGTCACTTTTTGACATATCAATAAGGATATTTAGACTAAATCCCATAGTAGCAACATCGCCATCAAAAAGGCGTTTTGAACTATGTAACAATAGAAACTTGTTTTTTTTTATTGGTAAAACTAGGCGAATTTCAAAAAGTTTATAGGACATTTTTGTCTCTAAATGTGATCAGGAATACGCTGTTAAAATTATTCGGTTTCCTCATGTTACACCGTGTATAATAAATGAGTTTCGAACCCTAAGTAAAAACTATGTTATTTCGAATTTTGACAAGCTAATATATGAATTAGGTGCATCATATAAAAAAAATGAATATGACCTTTTTTATTAAGAATTTATTAAGGATTATTTCTTTCATTGACACTTTTTTCCTAAAATGTATTAGTACTTTCCTCAAAAAATGTAAAAAACTGTGAACCGGGACATATTTCATGCAAAAAGGGGGGGTTGCGTCAGGGGGAGGGGAAGGGACGCTAGTGTGCGTAAAGCACCATACCCTAAGGTATCATACTACATTCATAAAAGGCTGGATATAATTAGTTTTTCAAAAAGCACAATTTGACCGAATATATGAAAGAGGGTCATTGTTGTTGTAAAAGGTGTGCAGGAAATGATACGTTTCTGCACTAGAGCAGTTTAGGTTCCAATTACAAGTACGATTTTATTATTCTTTTTACAATAAGCAATTGAAATTTGGGTATAAATGGATTTGTTATACAATTTCCATTCTGATATTTGACTCCCCATTCCATAAATTACTTTTGGCCAAATTGTTAATTGAAAATACCTACTCTCAAAAATACCTACTATAAAAATGTATTTAAAAAAACCGGGCAAGTGCGAGTCGGACTCGCGCATGAAGGGTTCCGTACCATAATGCAAAAAAAAAAAACAAAAAAAAAACGGTCACCCATCCAAGTACTGACCCCTCCCGACGTTGCTTAACTTTGGTCAAAAATCACGTTTGTTGTATGGGAGCCCCATTTAAATCTTTATTTTATTCTGTTTTTAGTATTTGTTGTTATAGCGGCAACAGAAATACATCATCTGTGAAAATTTCAACTGTCTAGCTATCACGGTTCGTGAGATACAGCCTGGTGACAGACAGACGGACGGACGGACGGACAGCGAAGTCTTAGTAATAGGGTCCCGTTTTACCCTTTGGGTACGGAACCCTAAAAATATCATCTACTAATGTTATTGTTATGCACAAGCAGAAGATATTACAGAATCTTGTTTATTTACAAGAAGATGACATTTTTCTCCACATATCTATATAATTTTGAGAAAAATATAGCTAGGTATTTTAGTTTAAAAATCATTGTTACAATAAATATAGGCTTTTCCAGAGAACATTTACCGAAACGAAAGCAGAATTCACAAGGGTTTTCGGTGGACGACCGTAACGCGAATGATTGTTTGGATTGACCTTTCTATAAATATATAAATGTATTTTATTGTGTAATAATCATAATAATTATTAAGTTATATTAAATCTGGGAATGAAATTATATCAGAAAGGAGATTCTTAAATGAGTAGGTATACTCGTAACATGCTTTGTGCATTAAATACACCTCCCTCTATTGAGTGAAAATAAAACAAAATACACAGGTAATCTGTGTTGCGGTTTTAAAGTGCCATCTGTTACACCTTTGACAAATTAAAAATGATTGCTTGTCAAATGAAGTCGCCATGTTAGAATTACACCGATACTATAAGCATCACTCACACAAACAAGCAATGAGGCAAAATTTTACCAATATTCAAAGGCTTTTTTCTTAATAGTTTTAATCAAAATCTAGTATTTTTTTACGTTAAGCGAAGACAGAAATATATATACTACCCAACCATTACATATACAAGTGATGAAACCCTATATAATAGGAGCTAGGGTGCCAAGAAAGTTGTATGAAAATCGAGCAAGGAGAACCACCTTAAAAGAAAACTTTAACCCCATACAAACTTTCATCCCCTTTTTGACCCCCTTAGGGGTTCAATTTCTCAAAATCGCTTCTTATCTCTTGTACACTTTATAAATGCGATCTGGTGTGCAAATTTCAACTTTCTGGCTTTTGTAGTTTCGGCTCTGCGTTGATGAATCAGTCAGTCAGTCAGTCCGTCAGTCAGTCAGTCAGGACACTTGCATTTATATACATATATAGATGTGTCAGACCATGGGGCTTTAAATCCAGGGCTTGATTTTACTCACTAAACTGAGCTACTTTTACTATGGGATCAACCCTAAAATCGGGGAAAATTTTTTAGGTTTTCCATAGAAAACGTCGACATCTGATCAGCCAAAATGTATGAGAAGTAAAAAAAAAATTGGGATTTCGGGGTTCGTGCCATAATAAAAGTAGCTCAGTTTAGCGAGTAGAATCGAGCCCTGGAATTAAAGCCCCATGGTCAGTAACACCCTGTATTTACAGAACCTTCGCCGGTGTCGACACGTTACTAAAAGGAGGCGAGCAAATGATGAAAAGGCTCTCCTGCGTTTATTTTCAACTACACCTGCTGCCCCGGTGCCCAGTTATGAGGGAGATGGACCTGAACCCTTGGGTCTTCATAGTGCATAGGGGCGCAGTTGTCATAACTCACGAAGGGAAGACTTTGGCTACTCTTAAGAAGGTTATCTTATATCTTTAAACGAGCAATTCTTGCATATAATATGTTTATAATATATCGGGGATCTCGGAAACGATTTCAATGAAATTTGCTATGGGGGTTTAAGGGGTGAAAAATCGATCTAGGTCTTTTTCTAGTTTTTATATGTTCTTCGAGCAAAGCTCGATCTCCCAGATATTTTTTTTATTTTTAAATCAGTATACTCATATTTTATACTAGTAATGTATCTGATAAAGTAGCATGGGGTTGCTTTTTTGGTATTATCTACATAGTAACATTAGTAATTCGTATGGAAAGTTTTTTATAAGTATTGTGTACATTATAATCCATATCGTCTCTAGATCGTAACTGACGTATCTTAAAGTTCGAATCGGGCAGTAAGTAACGCATAGGTAATTCTGACCACGACTTATGAATGATCCTAAGGTGGGTCTACGCTAGACGAACCGAGCACGAGCGAAGCAAGAGCGGAGCCGTTCCCGGCTTTGTCGTAAGCGGCGTCAAGTGTGGACGTACAACGAATACGTCCACGAGCGCACTGCGAGCGCGAAGCAAATCCCTTTGTGTTCGTCAAGAAACCGACAACTGGCGGAACGCAGCCGAGCACGAACGAAACGCTCGCAGCGCGCTCGTTCGTGGCTTGTAAGTCGGTTGTGTTCGGCTCGTGCTCGGCTCGTGCTCGGCTCGCCTAGCGTAGACGCACCTTGATGTGTTATCGTTTGATAGGGCTCAATATTTGGGCAGCTAGAAGGCACGGAGCACCGGCCCGTGCGGGTGTCGGCCCACACCGCCACGTACACCGATATTCTGAGGATACCTGTCACTGCCTTCCAGGAAAATATTGACGACAAGGTATTGTAGCCGTATTTCTACCGTAACCTGTCTCAGTCTTCGAGCAACACCGGCTTCCGACACGTCAGAAGGGAGATGCCCAAGCGATATCTTACCGTACAAATCTTTCTGCCATTTTTTGCGGGGGGAAACGTGCACACAGTCGCTCTTCCCACACACTTACATACAAAAATTCTATCTGTAATGACGACACAAAATACATAGAAAATGACACACTACACAGACAAATCTTGCACACCTCGATCTGTTTTTGTGTACGGACGAGTCACAAGTGTCACAACACGCACAGTCGAAGAATTTAGTCGAAGAATTTTATTGTTTTCTGAGAGATGAGAAGTCAGATTTGTCGCTCGACCGATCCGCAATTTGTAGGTACTGGGCGAGCAAAATCGATAAATCCAACAATTACATGAGCCTAAAATATAATAATTGTGTTAAATGTAATTAAACGTATGATACATGTAAATGTTAAATTTTTTGTCATTCAGACTCGTTTCGCCATACACCGGCACCCCACAGCAGCCATGGATTACATGCAAGTGAAGGATCCGCCTAAAGAGAACCCATACTTCTCGATCAAGTACTTGCTCAGAGGCGGCAAGACCATTCAACTACCCGTTAGTGTTATTTGATTGATAAATAGGTGCCATCTGTTGGGCATTATCTATCTATCGCAATCACATATTTATAGAAAACTGAAACGAAATCGAGCGATCCGTTTAAGAGATTATTGGGAACATTAAAGCCGTAACAGGCTACGGGCCCGATTCGGATTTTGAAATAGACATCTATTAGATATCTTTTAGACATCACCAAGATACGATAGCGATATGTTTAAGATCTAACCTGTCAAATTTGACATTTGCGCGATTCTGGAGACACTCTTGAACGATTTCCACAGGATATGACTTAGAGATCCAATTCATATCTAATAGATATCTTACTCTATCTAACGTAAAAGTGACATTGGTTGCCCGAATTGCGCTACAAAAGAGAACTACATAGTTGATATCTAAACTATAACGTATCTAGAATGGATCTAGAACGTGTCGTCTCTTGTGAATATCTTGAAGTTCGAATGCGGTAGTACCGCATTGCACTGCGACCTTGGTCCTAAGATATGGACAGGGAACGCTATAGCAACTATAATCGTTCTTGGCTCTGTAGGCTCATCTACACGACACGGCAAGAAAACGTTACAGATCTACAGAGTGCATAATTATTTTCCATCGTATTTTCACGGAAACGTACGAACGTCTTGCTGTTTCAGTCAGTCTCGGTACAAAAAGTACAGAGGTTGATTAAATTAGCATGACAAATACGAACGTTTCCGAGAAAATACGATGGAAAACAATTATGCACTCCATCTGTACTTATGACTTGGAAAGGATTAACCCTTTAACAGGTCGCACGTCTTGTAGATTGCTATAAGGTTTTCCCGAAAAATCCGAATATATTCCAACTATGGATTAGTTGGAATATATTTGGATTTTTCGGTTCGGCTTTGATGGTTCATTTGAAGACAAGTTTAATTTCCCGAAAGTGCAATCTTATTTGAATCTTAAATCGGGATGCTAAAGTGATATTCTCGTGGCGCGTATGTGGTCGATAAATATGTACTATGTTTAGAGGAACTGGGTAGAGTGAGTTAAAGACTCCGTTGACTGGTAATCTTTAACTGATTTATTCAATCATCCCTAGGCGTTTTATACGTCCTGTTATCTTTACATCACAAGTCTAATCGGCGGCGACACATACAATATCTCGACTGAATCAGCGCGTGCTCCAACCTATACTAAGTTATCGACACGCGCTGATTATATTATGCTGACCGCCATACTATGTCTGGAAAAGGGTTAAGAAATGATCTTATTTCAGTGGATGAGAGAGCCGGTGAAAGCGCACTTAACCCGAAAATACGCCTGCTGGCTGGCCATGGTCTGGTTCGTGGGGCCCTACCTCTCTTCTGCCATCGTCTTGATCTTGAACACGCTGCCGTTGGAGACGATACATATACTGATTGTGGTGTTGATTCTTCTTGATATTTTACACCTTGCGCATTTTGTGTCGGAGTTTTATACGGTAATATTACTTTATCATTACGAACTAGTATCATGTGTAATAGCTAAGGACCTTTTATAGAAAGCGTCATCATCATGTGTTTTTTTTTTACAAATAATAAAATTAGTGGGATTCGTTTGTGAGGTTTCGTCGTCGTAATCCTATTAGGAACAATAGGAGAATTTATAAGATAAAACATTTTTCGTTCAGTAAAAAAATGTATCGGTATATTATATCCATATTTTTCTCTCTAGCTTTTTCTATTAGGAATGTAATAACAATAAGGCGCTTGAACGAATTTTAGTCGCATTCTTTATGGATCACAGCTCCAGTAGGTAATATTACCTACTTACTTACATTTACATTGATATCTAGGGACTGATGGCTTTACGGGCAATAATAATGAGGCATTACAGGTGCCAGTACAGCGGTGTGATACCGCTACAACGCGATTGGTTGATGAGTTCGCATCACGCGCGCTAATTAGTCGCAACTAGTTGCGTTAGGCTGCACGATTGGCTGGAATTCGTGAGTAATGGCTCCTCAACACGATGGGCCAACGCCGGAAACTCCAAGGGACGCATTTATGCGTTAGAGGGAGCAAGTGATATTGCTATCTCATTCTACCGCATGGCTGCGTCCCTTGGAGTGGCCGGCGTTGGCCCATCGTGTAGAGGAGCCATAATACCGCAGAACTAGTACCATTTTTAGTGCTCGTAAGGCCCGTCCATAGATATATATACGTCAATGCTTATAGACCGGGAGATAGTGACACATTTTACTGGGTCATTTGTAAATCGTTTAGCAATAAAAAAAAATTAACTCCCTTGCGGCGGTATGGCGGCCATTTGGAACCATCCGAAAAGTATGGCATGGTGATGTCCGTGAATGGCTGCTCGACGATGATCACCTGTGCAAAAATTAGCTTGGCACAAATGATTGAATTGTTTTTTTATAATTAATGTGTTCGGCTCAGTATGGCGGGCTGTAAGTCACACCGGAGAAGTATGGCATTACGCTACCGCCTACTTCCTTTTTATGGACTATCGGAAAATACGAGGATTTTTGTGGAACAAATCGTTCGACACTCGTATTTTATCCGACACGTTCGACTAACGCCCACGCGATTGGGCCGCCGGTACCAGCGCTATGACCATCATTTTTATTTCGTTCATTACGTGATTAGACCCCTGACGAACCGCCATACTGGTACAAATGACCCAGTAAAATGTGTCACTATCTCCCGGTCTATTACTTATGAATTGAAATTCTATTTGATGCTGTATTTTGTACAAGAGCAAAACTTCAGTAACTTGGACTCACAACGTACTTACACTTACTCAAAACAAGATACTTGCAAAAAAAGACAATAAATTTTAACGCAGATTGACAATAGCAACAGGATACAGATGTAGTGCATATTTTACCCTCGTATGTTCACGGAAACGTACGAACGTGTCATGCTATTTCAGTCAGTCTCAGTACAAAAAGTACTGAGGTTGACTGAGTAGCATGACAAATATGAACACTTCCGAGAAAATACGATGGTAAAGGATTTGTACACTACATTGCCCTGCTAAGCCAAAGAGCGCTATCTCAAAAGAAAATTCATTGCTAACTTATACTTTAGTTTCTATTACTGAGAGTTCCATTTTCAAAATCATTTGTTTTTGAGATAGCGCTATTCGGCAGGAGGGCAGAATTTCTGTACCTACCTAGTAAGCGATATCATTAGCTGTCCGGTCGGACAATCACCAACCGGACAGCGCCATTTTACGTAGTCAATTCACAAACAAAGCTGGAATGGAAACTGATGATCATTCGCATCAACAAAATGCAAACGGCATCAATTAGAACCGTTGACATTTGATATTATCGGTAGCATCTGTTTTGGTCATTTGGATTTAACTCCGGTTATGATTCTAGAATCATGCCAACTTGTAACTTGACTCTATTGTAAACACTGGGGCCGTGGGTGTACCTATATATACAATATACATAGACTACAACTCAGATACACAAATAAATGCCCTTACCAGGATTCGAACCCGAGACCTTCTGTTTCGTAATACCAACTAGGCTAGGAGGCAGTCAAAAAATTACGAAATATTCAAACATAATTATTTTAAGCTACTAGCAACCCGCCCCGGCTTTGCAATGATAAACCTTAACAAATTAACCTAAATCTTCCTCAAAAATCACTTTTTTGATAAGTGAAAACCGCATGAAAATCCGTTCAGTACCTAGTTTTTGAGTTCATCGCGAACATACAAATAGAACAGGAGGGCTATGATGAATTTATCACCATATCATTAAACAGATACGGCGGGGGACTTTGTTTTATTAAGATGTATAGATGGGTATCGTCTTGGGTCGTCCCATTCGTTTTCGTCAATTTCTTAAATTAGTCCTATTCTGCTTTCGTCACCCATTCTACATTCGTTACAGTCGTCGGTGGCTTTCAATGTAGAATGCGTGACGAAAGCAGAACAGCACTAATTTAAGAACTTGACGAATAAACGAATGGGACGACCCAAGACGATACCTATAGATGTAGTGATGGGTTCGACCATGTTTCAGATGGAACTAGTTATAATAAACGACGAGTGTGTATATCGACAAGTGAAACTCGGAAGATTCAAGAAAGTGCAAACGTACATCGACATCATTTCTCTTGTTCTGCCGATGATGACTTTGTTTACTGACAACTGGGGCTATCAGCTGGCGAGACTTCTTCGTCTTCGATTCATTTACAATTTTTATAAACATTTCTGTCAGGATTTTAAGGTAAGATCTCTTGATCTACCTCCCACATGCGTGAAAAATATTTTTTTAGCCTGTTAATTGTTATAGTACCAACTTTTCCACTAAGGCTACTGGGTAAAGGCCTCTCCCCTTGATTTCCACAACTCAAGTTGCTGTGCCTTTTGAAAAAATTGTCCCAAAATTTCCATACATTTTTCAAACTTTCCTTTTTGTTACCGCCATACAAAGTGTATGAGGAAATGGTAACACAATGGGAAATAAACTCTGGGACATTTTTTTATCCCATTAGGATCAAAAGAGCTCGTGATTCTGTGTAGAAATAACGCAAAAGTGGCAAAAAATAAAAGAACCGCTCTACTGATGAAGGTGTCTAAGTCGTCCCACCATCTTCGTCTGGGCCTGCCACGTCCGCGCTTCTTTTGCGGCATCCACTTAGTGGCTATACTAGCCCACCTATTCGGATGCGTGAAAAATATACTTAACCTGCAACCTACCCTACGGTTTCGTGAAAATACTAAATTTTCGTGCATGAGACGAGATCTGTGCCCAACTGCCCAGCAGTGGGACATATATAGGCTGAATTATTATTTTCCGATCTGTTTTGTTTCAGAGTCAAAATTATTCCAACTTGGTTGACTTTGCAATAATTAGTTTGACCGTCGAAGCAATGGTTTGTGGGTGGGTCGTGATTGCCTGCAGACGTAAGTAAATAGTTAAACAATATTTTTACTCAACAATTTACATCCCAATAAATACATATAATGTAAAAATATCATAATAACATAATCGGTGAACACTGACTGAACATACTCGTACATTAAAAAACCGGGCAAGTGCGAGTCGGACTCGCGTACGAAGGGTTCCGTACCATAAAGCAAAAAAAAAAACGGAAAAAAAAATGCAAAAAGAAAACGGTCACCCATCCAAGTACTGACCACGCCCGACGTTGCTTAACTTTGGTCAAAAATCACGTTTGCTGTATGGGAGCCCCACTTAAATCTTTATTTTATTCTGTTTTTTTAATGTTTGTTGTTATAGCGGCAACAGAAATACATCATCTGTGAAAATTTTAACTGTCTAGCTATCACGGTTCGTGAGATACAGCCTGGTGACAGACAGACAGACGGACGGACGGACGGACGGACGGACAGCGAAGTCTTAG